>NC_135725.1:89994580-90176383 GCF_964656455.1 Halichoerus grypus | reverse complement strand
GACGGGACAGCGAGAGAAGGATGACTTCCACCTTAAAGCAAAAAAAAGTGCATTCGCTCTTCTTTTATATTCCACTAGCTTAAACAGATACTACTTTTGTAATAATTTTTAAAAATTTAATGCTACCTCAAAGGAAAACAATATTACCAAAATAAAGAAATCCCTCTTGGGGCACCTCAGTGGCTCAGTTGGTTAAACATCTGCCTTCGGCTCGGGTCGTGATCTCAGGGTCCTGGGATCGAGCCCCGCATCGGGCTCCCGGCTCAGTGGGGAGTCTGCTTCTCCCTCTCTCCGCTCATGCTCTCTCTCTCAAATAAATAAAATCTTAAAAAATTAAAAAAAAAAAAAGCCCTATCTCAAGCAGTAAAAAAAAAAAAAAAAGGCTCTTTAAAGAGTGTCCTGCCTTAGACTGATAAAAAAGAGTCTACATCTTGCTTTTTAACAGCAGCTTTTCTCCAACCTAGTGGCACAGGCAACATATATTTTGGATAAACACTTTATAGGGGCTTGTGCTACACAAAACTGGAAAATGAGCAAAAGCAGGGTCTGGCTTAAAATGGCTTACCGGAGCCAAATGTGGCCATTGGAGCAGACTGCCTGTTTGCGATCTGTGAATGGCAAGATCTCTTTACACAAACTGCAGTGCTCAGGGAAAGTCTGTTTGTTCATCTTCTTTGAGATGTGTCCAATCAGCACCTAGTGAGACAAAGCAGTAGCAACGTTCAGCGGTCTGAGTGCGAGACTTCCTGCAGACAAAGCCTCCGGGCACGACGGAGGGATGAAAGCGTATGCTGGGTCGTACACAAGCCAGGAGATTTGCATTTCCACGTAGGCTGCTCATACTGTCTGGACGCAACAAAGCTAGACCCTCACCGTGTGTCGACTGGCTGAGTAGGATAAATTCATTCAGGGACCCTGTGACAACACGGTGAACCCCAACCACTAAAGGAAAAACTGTTCTGAAAACCAAAATCTTATCACTTGCCTTGTTTTAGCAGCTCCTGAAACATGGAGTTCAGAGTTCTGTTGGAAAACAAAGTATTTAGCTCTTCTTTATAACGTATTGACTTTAAGAAGGAAAAAGATCATCTCTATGGGCCAAGTATTATGTGAAATACCAACTTTGTAGAATTGTACAAATATCCATTCTTTAAGAGAGGCTTACAAAGTACAAATATAATCAGGATTAAAAAAGAAAATTTCCCTTTCTGATAGCCCCAAGACCCACGACCAATCTAGCCTAGCAGCCTGCAGCCTGCGATCCACTGAGCCTCACTGCAGAAGCAGGGTGGGCCCCACTGTGGCAGCGAGGAGTGGTAGAGAGAGAGGTCGACAGGGCAGGCTCTAGACCCTGACCCTACTTCAGCTTTGCTTTTCTCTGTTTTATTAGGATTACACCACTTTAAAAACAAAAGTCTAAAAAACGATCTATTTCATTATTTTGTTGAAAAAACCTTCACTGGCTACATCATTTGGAGGCATGGGAAACACCAAGCCTCAAGAACTCTCATCTTAAAAAAAAAAAAAAAAAAAAAAAAAAAAACCTCTCATCTTACTAGGAGATAATGTCCTTCGAGGTTTTTAATCCATTTATACTTAAGTTCTTGTGAAAGAACTCTCCACTTCAACCATTCACTAATATTAGTTCACTGAAGTTTTGAAGGTATCTTAATAGCTCAGAAGAGTGTCTTACCTACACTGTATATAATTTACAAACCTAAAGCCCATTGGCTTTTGGCTTTTTGTTTTTTTAGCCTTAAGAATTCTAATTTATGGTCCCTTCCAGCAGGGATTTTGCCATGACAAAATCTGCTTAGAATTCCTCCAGGAGAGATGCACTAAAATTTTACATGAGGAGAACTGCTTCTATGTGCTCTCACTAGCCTCAACCATGCAGGCCCACCTGTGTTAGTATAATTCACACATCCCCAAAGGGGGAGACATTATTCCTTCCAAGGGGCAAATACTGGTTCTTGGGGGGACAAAAATTCTTACCCTTTTTAGGCATAAAGTGCATTTAAGTATGTATCACAAATATATACAAAATATAGCTGTATTATTATTAGAATGTCACAGGCAGGAACAATTAGGAAAAAAAGCCTAAAAACGCTGGGCGGGGGGGGAGAGGGGGGCGGTGGTGGCGATAATAAAAACTGTTGGTCTAACTGCACCAACACACCAGGCTGAGAATCTCAGAAACAATTCATAATTACTAGTACATCAATGCACTAGGTTTGAAAAGGTTCATTTTATGCACATAAAATGGGATTTTTTAAGACATGAAATGCAGTGTTTCTAATCAAAACTCGGTTATATCAATAAGCAGAGGTACCATCTTCCCTTCTTTAAACTAGCTCTGCCGGGGCCCCGTCACTATGCTGGTGGTTCCCGCGCTCATGCCACACGTGGACAAGTACCTAAACCATTCCCGCCAGCTCCCACCACATATTTCCTAAAATGTTTTGTCAATCTTCCACTGACTCTTGTAATATTCCTGCTAGGTCCTGTGAAACAGTGACCACCAGGAAACTTCTGCACGATTCAGACCACAATGAAACAATTTTTAAAAGTTGACTTTCAAAGATGAAAAGTCAGTTACATGAAAAGGACATCGTAACTATTCTTGAGATTACTGCAAATATCCTGTGAGTAATGATTTTGGGGGTGGACACACACACACGCACACACACGATTTTCCAATAAGAAAATGCAACAAGGAATTTGTGAGTGGTTTAACATTAGGCATGATGATATTTTATTACCTTCAATTTTAAGTAAGACTCTAGGCAGTGAGAATAAGTGCCATAACAATAAAAAGGAACACAGACTTTTGTGGTTTTGAATATTTTAGTATAAACTATGTTCCTTGCAACACAAGTTCTTCAGGTTTATTTTTATTTTTTTGTTGTTCTTCAGGATTTTAGCAGCTGTTAGTTCACAGAGAAAGGTTCCCTGATGTCAGGATAACAACGAGCTACATAAAGTTAAATGGTGTCTTTTCTGCAGGAATTCTCAGAATCCTTAGAAGGCTAAGGGACGCTGGGAACCTCGAAGAGGAGGACAGAGTATGCAGCATTTCCTCAAGCTTGGAACCCTAGTGTTCTATCAGGGAACTTGAATTCTGTGGAATACATTTTGGATAAGACTCTAAGATGCTTCTAAATCAAAATAAAGATTATGCCCAGTTTTGTAAAACATTATGAGTAATAATTTGCTTACTTTAACATGCCCTCCCTGACTACATAAAAAGATCTCAACTCCTCCCAAGTGTGACCAATCCCTGTGCTACCTCCAATCCCCATTCTCCCAGAACCTTTTGCAAAAAGGAAGGGAAGAAAGCACGGTGTCACCCCACCCCTGCTGTGACCGCCCAATCACATACTACTTGCTAACTGAAGCCTCCTCCAGCTCATCCACGGCCTGGGGAATCTCAGCCCATAAACCTTGCCTATCAATAAAGGCCATGGTGAGAGGAAGAATCAAAATATTCTTTGTGTGATTTGAATGTGTCCTCTGCATTAATCCATGTTTCCTATTTATTCTCCTGCACCTCATGCCAATCAACTACCTACAAAATATCAAAGCAAAAGTTGGGTTAGGAATGCCACTTAGACCATTTCTCCCACATGAAGGAAGCAGACATTTTACAGTTTTAGTGTTTTCTGCTAACAAAATACCTACCCGTGCTGTTCGGTCATCATACTCCTCGTCAGACATCAGGAAGTTACAGAGGCCCCTGGTGGGGATGCTAGTGTTCTCTGTGATCCAGGTATGCAGGTACACCTCACCTAAGACTCGCTTCATGTGCTCCCTGGTCAAGTGCATTTCCACAGCTTCGATTTTCCCTTGGATCTCCAGGAGCTTCTCTTCCATTGGCTCACGGCCCCCGGCATCTCCAGCCTGGGTCAGGGAATCGTCGGTGGGGTCCTCCGGGTCGCCCTCTCTGCTCCGCTCCTGCAGGCCCTGCCTATTCGCCTGTTTGGAAGACGTGCCTTCCTCCTGCTGTTCTTCCTCAGCATTGCCCATTCCAGGGGAGTCAACTAATAAGATTTTGGAGTCCTCATGGGTGGGTTTCCATAATGCTTCTGAAGGGGTTTTCTGCATTGACTGATATAAAATCCTCAGGAGGAAAAGTTTGAAACGCCAAAAATAGGTGGCCCCGCTGCTTTCAATCTTTTTTTCCAAAGCTTCTTGTAAAAATTGAGGGATATGTTTATCTTTTAAAATCTTCCAGCGTACAAGATCTATTAAATCTACCTGCTTGAAGAGATTTTGAACTGAAGATTCCAGGAGCTGAGCAGCTGCCTCTTCAAAGGTCTTAAGAGTAACAAACTGGACCTGGTGGTTTTTGTTCACAGGATGGAGGCCGTTGACCATGCCCTCAGTTGTAATGACGGCCAGATATGCGCCGCAGGGGCTCACTGCTATCCCGTGTGTCCTCACTGAGCCAAACACATCTGAGAGTTTAATTAACTGGTGTTCAAACTTTAATGCGACATCGGTGAAAATGGGAATCAGCTGCCTCACCTTCCCATCACTGGAACAAGTATATACTGTTCCATTCTGCTTGTCTGCAGTCATGGAGACAATCGGCAGTGAGTGAAGGCCTGTGACATGGGAATTGTGGACATTGAGACCTGCTTTGGAGATCAGAAGAAGACACCAAAACACATAGGATCCTCTCGCAGCCACCACTAAGCTACAACTACACTTCTGGTAAGGGTGATAAAGCGGAACACATTTAATGCTGTGCACTGGCAACTGGTCCATTTCTTTCCACAAGACAACGGGCTGCCTTAAAGTGAAATAGCCTTTCACTGCTTTGAGATTGACAGGAAGAATTTTTACAGGTCCAAAAGCACTCCCCACAATAAGGCCGCTCATTTTCCGATTATTGTGCTCATATTCCCACCAAAACAAAACACTAGGAGAGTTGATTCCTGACTCAATCGTGTTGCACGAAGAGATGGATTCCTTTCCTACAAAGGGCAGCTGAAACTGCCACACAGCAATGTTACCGTTCTCAAAGAGGACTGCCAGGAGCACACTGCCCACATCCCGGCACTCGTTGTTATGCTTGACCTGCTGAGTGGTACAGATGCCCGACCACTCCATTCTGACCGGTGTCTGCATGCTGTGTCTCCTCTGAAACTCCGCAAAGTCCCCGAGGTTCCCCTCTGGAGCCTCATTTTTAGAGAGCCTGTAACTGGTCTCATAAAGACGTTCTCCGTAAATCTCAGTCAGATCGACCAGCTGGACCCACTGCAGTCTGTTGAGGTTGGCCTGGATGGTCAGGCGATTGTCCATGGTCAGTGCCGCCAGGAGGCACCTGCCATTTGCATCGCAGCCCATGGGGGACCAGCTGGTGTACTTGAATCCCCTCATTGGTGGCAATGCCTTCCCCTCAGGGTTGAACACCCTATCCAACATGAAAGTCTGACTGACTGTGGGGTCTTTCGAGGTGGCAAATTTCTCCTTACACTCAGCAACCTCTGCTTTTGAGCCAACCTGAAAAGAAGAGATACGAAAACTATCAGATAAATACTGCACTCTAAGAGGAATACATTTACATTACTTAGGGTACTAACTGATTAATCAGTATTAACTGGGTCAGAATTTTGTATCAATCCTGTTAATTTTGAAAGACACGCATTTAAAAGATCAAGTACATGTCTGAAAGTTAAAGAGTACTTACTCAGGAAGTAAAAATTTTTTCAAGGATCAGAATAAATGTTGCCATTATTCAAAGCCTGGTTCCCGCATTCTTCTTAGAACTGCCATAAGCAATAGCCATGACAGAGATGTACTTGATCCTTAAGAGTCAACAGGGCATTTAGCTGAACTAGTCACAAAACCATAAACATGTTCAGTATTCATTAAAACACATACCCATATACATCTTTGATACAATTGGATATTTGGATTTTTACAAGGCCTTTGTGATACAAATGTGAGCTTTAAGTTTCTATTTAAAGTTTCACTTAGAAACTATGCTGAAAGCCAACTTCCAACCACTCTGTCCACTGCTTCTATAGAGTAATGTCCACTCTGATTAGACTACTTGCCATTCCTTGAGTATTCCCTCCTTGGCCTCCCTTGGGCCCCTTGTCTGGAATGCTGTCTTCCTATCTAAATCCCATCCATCCTACCAGGTCTAATTCTCTCTCTGAAGCCTTCTGAGATCTTTCTGGCTTTCACCCATCTCTCCCTTCTCCAAGTTTGTGACATATATCAGCACTGCTGTTTATTTAGTGCCTGGATGTACAATGGCAAGCTCTTTAAAAAGATTTTAAAGGGACATTAAAGACAAAGAAAGAGATAAATGACCAAAAGAAAGAGATCCAGAGCCAGGAAGGTTAAAGCCAAAACAAAGCAGAAGTCAACTGAAGTATGTCTTCTGATATGTGCAAAGCAGGAAGAGGAAAGCACTTGACCCTACTGTCTTTAGAGATATTGATCCAGAGAAAGAAAGCAGAATCTTTCAGATTTAGTGACAATCTCCTTTTACGTAGAGGCTGATCTTCAAACTGGAAAGGGTAGTTATTACATGATTACAAAGGAATTCAAGCCTAAGACATATATGGATACAATAAAAGTCACGCTAAATGAGTTTAAGTCCCCAAGCCCAGAGGAATTACACTCCAGGACACAGGATAAACTGTGAAGATGTTGAACTCCAAACGACTGACTAGTCCTTGATAAAGCTTGGATAACTAGGAATGTATCAGAAAACCAGAATACAATAAACAGTTGTACGGCTCAGCTCATTTTTAATGGCTCAGTCGTTAAGTGTCTGCCTTCGGCTCAGGTCATGATCCCAGGGTCCTGGGATCGAGCCCTGCATCGGGCTCCCTGCTCTGTGGGAAGCCTGCTTCTCCCTCTCCCACTCCCCCTGCTTGTGTTCCCTCTCTTGCAATGTCTCTCTCTGTCAAATTAAAAAAAAAAAAAATCTTTAAAATATCCCCTAAACGGAAAATAGATAACAAATATTACAGACCATTAAGCCTGCTAGGAAATAAAATCCCTCAGTTGTTAACAATGAAAGGTTTGTGAAGTGCCTGGGTGGCTCAGTTAGTTAGGTGTCCGACTCTAGTTTCGGCTCAGGTCATGACCTCAGGGGTTGTAGGGTTGAGTCTCGTGTTGGACTCTGTGCTCAGCGGGGAGTCTACTTGGGATTCTCTCTCTCCTTCTCCCCCAGCACAGTCGCATGCGCACTCTCTCTCTCTATTTTAGGAAGAGAAAGCATGAGGGGGGGGGGGCGCGTGCAGAGGGAAAGGGATAAACAGACTCCCAGTGAGTAGGGAGCCTGGAGCCAGATGCCAGGCTAGATCCCAGACTTTGGGATCATGACTTGAGCCGAAGGCAGATGCTTAACTGACTGAGCCACCCAGGCGCTCCTAAACAAATAAATCTGAAAGAAAGAAAGAAAGAAAAGAAAGAAAGAAAGAAAAGAAAGAAAGAAAGAAAAGAAAGAAAGAAAAGAAAGAAAGAAAGAAAAGAAAGAAAGAAAGAAAGAAAGAAAAAGAAACATTTGTGTGGACAGAAGTGATCATTAGAAACCAGCATAGGATAATCGGAAAAATCTAATCTTACTGTCTTTTCTGCTGAAACTGCTAAATGACATAATAAGCATAGAAAAGTAGATATAAAGTTATCCAACAAATGAATGAGATGACTAACTTTTCCTAAAGTGTGTTACGTAGAACACTACTCCCCTAAATTGTCCCTTGAAAAAGAGTTCTGTGGCCAAATAAGTCTTGGGAACATTGTATGTTACACCTCACTTCTCCTTGAAGGGTCTCAGGAACACATTAAATGCCTTGGCCAGGGAGCTGCTGACTTAACCAGAGTTTTCCAAACTTTTTTTTTTTTTTAAAACAATAGAACCTTGTTGGGTAGTGTCATCCTATATTATCCTAAAGAATACTCTGAAAATGGTGTCTTAGGCAGTATGTCTTGATTTAGAAAGGCATTTAAGGTAGCCTCTTGGATACACTAATGGACATGCTGGAGAAAAACAGACTGGAACGCCCAACTAAACAGAGGGGCAGCTGGCCAGCCTGTTAACAAAATCATGCTCATCAAAGCCCAGAGCTTTGTATGGGTAGATAAAATTTGAAATATGACAGAATGAAGCCTAACATCTGAAAATCTGTGCTATGATGCCAGACTACCTGGGTTCAAATCCTGGCTCTATCACACACTAGCTCTGTGACCCTGCACAAATTACTTAAACTTTCTGGCCCTAATTTTCTCATTTATAAAAAGAGAACAATAATACATGTCTCATAGCGTTAGGAAAATTAAATAAGTCAATATATGTAAAGCATCTTTTAAGTAGGCTCCACGCCCAACTTGGGACTTGAACTCACCACCCTGAGATAAAAAAGTCCCTACTGGCTGAGCTGCCAGACACCTGTAAAGCATCTATTAATAAGTGTCAATAAATGTTAGTGATGAGGAGGAGGAGCAGAAGGAGGAGGATAAATACTCTCTGGGAATTAAGTAAAAGTTAATGAGACCTAATAAAAGTATGTAAGATGCAGGGTAGATATAAAATTGTCCACCAAATAAAGGACAGATATAAAAATCACCAAATCTTATAACACTGTATACTAAGCAATAACCCTTAGAATAGGTAAATTTACTACAAATAAAAGCTACTCTAGAACTAAAAGTAAACGTCACAGGACCTATAACCCGAAATAGCAGCAGAAGGTGAAATAAAAGCAACCCTTGGTCTCACTCACCGTAGGAAGAATTCTTGACAGGATAGAGAGCAGCTTGGATTTAAACAGCAGGGAAAACCTGAATAGTTTTGTGTAGTAATTTCTCATATATTAGTTTGAATGAGTACACTGCCCCTCCAAGTCTCCATGTCACAAAACCAGCCATCAAATTTAAACACATACTGAGATGGCCAAGGAGCACATCACATAGGAGTCCAGCTCCCAGAGGACCACACCCAGCCAATCATTTAATTATATACTATCCTGTTTCCAATTGGCCACTATTACTACTAATAGCTAATTCCTTTGTAAGCACCTAATGAACAGAAATTCACTTGAAGCTATTCTACAAGAAGCTTCTTGAAGGTAGGAATAGGATTCCAAAGACAGCCCATAGTTATTTAACTGAATGTGGATGGAGTTAGTACTTTCTCATGCTCCTAACAATTCATGCAGAATAAAATTAGTTATACAAATATTATTAGAATTTGGGACTGTATCCAATTAGATGATTTGCTAAATCAGCAGTCCAATGGGAAGAAAAATTACAAATTATTCTTAAATCACAATTTTATTGCTCTTCATATCATTCACTTATATCAGTCTCCTTGATATCATAAACTCAGTGTCCAGGACAGTAACTTGCAAACAGCAGATCATATTTGAACTATTTTATATAACTGCATATTTTCTTGAAATTCATAATTTAATAATGGGGTCATAGAGCAAAAGCTTCAGAGGAGCTGAGCATTTAGCCTTCTAGCAGGACCATACACTAACCTGATCCAGGCTGCAGAATGGCCACCTTTCATGTCAGAGCAAAGGCAAGCTGGACAGTTCTGAGCAGCTTAAATCCCTAGACACTGCCAGGGTAAAGCCATCCAAGTACTGGTACAGACTTCTGCACACTCCGACCACTGCAGCCCAGATTGACCCGACAGAGGCCTCTTTCAGAACTGCAGGGACAACTCGGCATTCATTCACCAAATGGTCCTAGTCTAGGAAGACTGCTAACTGATGGATGGTTTGTGTGATGCGCATACCAAAGAACAGTACAGGAGGGGAAGATGCCACTAATCAACTTCAGGCAAGCTATCTACCAATTACAAGCAGAATACAAAAGATTTCCTATTACTTATTAGACAGTTGCACAACCAATGAGAGTCCCAATTTTTATCAGAATATTATGGATATCTTCATATCCACAGCTACAGTATTAATCCAGACCCTTATTTCTTCATACCTGTATGACCAAATTTATTACTTTGCGTATTTACAGGCTGCAAAACACTGTACTAAGTGATGATCTGCGTGTACATATATACTTATCTATATATACACATACATACATATATGTATTTAATCCTCCAAAAAGTCTAGGGGCCCCTGAGTGGATCAGTTGGTCAGGCGTCAGACTCTTGATTTTGGCTCAGGTCAGGATCTCAGGGTCATGAGATCAAGCCCCATGTCAGGCTCCATGCTGGGCATGGAACCTGCTTAAGATTCTTTTCCTCTCCCTCTGCCCCTCCCCACCCCTTGTGCACATGCATTCTCTCTTTCTCTCAAAAAAAAAAAAAAAAAGTCTAAACAACACAGGTTTTATCATCCCCCTTGTACAGACAGGCCTATCTTGCTATTTTGTGCCAAAGCCCAAATTTGTACCCTCTATTTTATACTGACCCCAGTAATTGTTTTCTTGCCTCTAGGCCCACCAGATTCATATTTCTGAACCATCCCAGGCCAGTCCATGCTTATGAAACTGTTACAGCACCTTTGGGCTCCCTAAATTGAAGCCAACTTCTTCAGACTGACCTTCCTAAGTTCCCAAATTGGCCTCACCTCACTTTCTCTCTCTGGAAGAGATCGTCTGTTAATCATCATTACTTACATAAACAATAAAGTATGCCTGTGACTTAATTATGTAGGTGAATAAGATGGACAACTCATTCCTGTTACCTGGATGCCCCTTTCCTCTGCTCCTCTTACAAAACAAATCCTACGTTCTTTCAGGTCTCCTTCAGATTCACCACCAGATAACATCCCCTGATGTAAGTGCCTCCCCTCACTATTCCTTCCATTCTTTAAATTCTCTCTGCTAGGGGCGCCTATGTGGCTCAGTCGGTTAAGCATCCCGACTCTCAGTTTCAGCTCAGATCATGATCTCAGGGTCGTGGGATTGAGCCCCCCGACAGGCTCTGTGATGGGCATGGAGCCTGCTTAAGAATCTCTCTCTCCCTCTGCCCTTCCCCCCCCTTAAATAATCCTCTCTGCTGGGGCGCCTGGGTGGCTCAGTTAAGTGTCTGCCTTTGGCTCGGGTCATGATCCCAGGGTCCTGGGATAGAGCCCCAAATCAGGCTCTCTGCTCAGCAGGGAGCCTGATTCTCCTTCTCCCTCTGCCTGCCGCTCTGCCTACTTGTGCTTTCTCTCTCTCTCTGCCAAATAAAATCTTTAAAAAAAATTAAATTAAAAAAAAAAAGAAATTCTCCCTGTTAAAGCATTAAATCTGGACCACGTTGGACACACACACTTAAAGTTTTCTCTAGTTCATGTACACATGAACATCCTTAGAAATGGTAAGGATATACCTTTTAAAGCCCCTTTCTTCTGCCTCCATCCGTTTCTCAATTTCACAGTATTACCACTATCCGTCTACCTGATGTGATTATACTCGAACCAATTTGTTCATATCTTCTCCAAGAAGATGTTCAGGGTTTAGTCATATCAGTCTACCAGCGATTTAACTCAACAACGAACTGTTTAAAACTTTCAAGTGCGCTAAAAAAAAAAAAAAGTGGTGTGGGCTCCCTATACCCTACCCACAGCTAATGATTCATATTTAAAATGGCAGTGCAGAAAAAAAGTTTAAAAACCTTTCATTTTCACATAAACACAGTCTCTGCGCATAGATATATACCTTTATAATGCTTACCACTATCTGATATTACAGTTGTGCTTGGTTCATGACTTGCTAAAGAATGTAAGCTCCATGAGGGCAGGAACTTGGTTTTGTACACTGCTTTCTTTCCAGAACCTAGATCAGCACCTAGCTGATACGTGGCGCTATTCAAATACCTGCTAAATGAGTGAACACATACTCTCTATGGCTCCCATATATGCATAAAGATTTACAAAGGAGACAGGGAAAGTTTTTATACTTCTAAGCCACAAATGAACGATCTGATTTACTATTTGGGCAAAAAAATAAACTTGAAGATAGTGATACTGAAACAGTAAAACTAGGAACCCTAAAGTTCTGAAGGCAAACTTAATTTATACGAAGCTGAAAACACTAAATCTACAGAGGCCTTGAAGTTTAAGAACCGCATTTATTTCCAAAAGCTTTCCTTTTCACTCCAATCCCAAAGATTTTCAGCTATGAAAGACAAAACTAGACTGCCCAGCTGCTCCAGGTGCGAAGGAACATTCATAAAATAAAGTCGCTAAGACAGCCGAGGCAATGCGAAGGACCAAATTTTCTTCTCCAAAGCAGAAGAGGCGCAAGAGGAGGGCACGTCACCGTAAACAAAGCCAGACAAGGGCCTCAGGGAGTCGATCCCAGACAATAGGAGCAACTGCAGAGGCAAGGTCTGGGGTTGGGTCAAAGGGGGTGGAGTCTCAGAAAGCACCACGGAGAGTAAGCAGCGCCAGCAGTGGGGCAGGCGCCGGGGCGAAGGCAGGACCTGGTCCGACGAAAGCTCCGGGATACCTGTGTGCGTCGGAAGGGGGTGGGTGATCTGGGAGACTGGGCGCAAACGGCTGCGGGAATTTTTGTTTTTTAAAATACGGCGACCCCAACCACTCAGCCCCAAGCTCTGGATGCGACGAGGGGAATCGCTGGTAGGCGCAGGCCAAGATTCCCCGGGGACCGGTATCGCGGCCGCGGGCGGGGGGCAGAAGGAGCCCCCAGGGCTGGGGCCCAGGGGCTGACTTACTTTGAGGAGGCAGCTGTTGAGAGGAGCGGGCACCGAGGTGCGGTGGATCACCAGGTCCTGGCCCGGGTTGTGCACGTCGCAGATGAGCTCCAGCACAGCGATGCTACGGGCCGTGGACACGGACACGCGGTGGTCCTCGGACCAGGCCAGCGGCTCCAAGCCGCTCACTGCATACTGCAGCTTCACGGCCGGCTCCCGCCGACTTACCAGGAAGCGGAACGCGGCACTGGGCCCGGGGGCCGCGTCTGCCGCTGACTCCTTCCCGCCCGCCTCGCCGCCCCCCTCGCCCTCCTCCTCCTCGGGCGGCGCAGGCCCGTCGGCTGCGGGGCCCACCCGGGCCTCGTCGGCGGAGCTCATTTCCCCTCAAGTGCAGAGGCCGGACTCCGGGGCGCGCCAACCCCGCGCCGCCGTCCCGTTGCCGCCTCTGGCGCCGCCGCCGCCACCGGCCCCCAGCGCCCTCCGCGGCGGCTTTCTCCCCTCAGGCCCGGAGCGCCGCCGAGCCAGGAAGGACCCCGCCGTTGCTAGGCGACCCAGCCCTGCCAGGTGGCCAAGGCGCTGCCTGTCTGGAAAGCGAGCCTCCTCTGCGGGCAGGACGGAGCAGCGCCCGGACTCGGCGGAGGTGGTCGAGGGGAAGGGGGCCTCGAGGGCTCCGTCTCCGGGCGACCGAGCCCCAGGCCCCTGTAGAGACCTCCGGGTAACTAAAGTGCCGAGGAAGCGGTAGCCCGGCAGCAAACGAAGGAAACGTTGGCGAGGTGGCACACGGCCCCTTGTTTCTCAGAGGCACTCAGACAACTTCACTAGCATGAACTCCAGGGCTGGGTGTCATGTGGCATCGCCCGCCGCGGGCCAAGCCGCGAGGGACGCCAAAAGGAGCGGCCACGCAGTCCGGGGACCCGGGCGCCGTGGCCCGTTGGCCCTTCGGGACCCGGAAGGGGCGCGGCCGCAGGAGCCGGCGGGGCACCTACGCGGGGTCCTCGCGCGCCGCCCACGTGGGGCCGAGCCGAGCTGTGGGCCGGCTTCGAGAGGTCCGGCCGCGCTAGCCGGTGCCGGCGCGCGCCCGTGTCCGCCTCTGCCCGCTTCTCGCCGCGCGCCATGGCGGCCGCCGGCGGGCTGCGCCTCCACGTTCCGGAGTCCCCGGCCGCCGCCCCCAGGACGCTCGCGGGACCCCGCCGGGCCCAGGCGAGGCGGGTGAGTGATGACCCGGCTTCAGAGCCGTCCGCACCCGAGGCCGGGCCCGCCGCCTCGCCTCTGGGTAGGGTTTCGAACTACCGACAGAGTTAGGGGGGCAAGTGGGCTGTCTAGCAGCTCCTGGAGAAGTCGCTGAACCGCACGTGTCTGAGCTCGGAACACCACCCAGCCGGAGGTTCTGGGCGGCCGCGGAGCGGGTGCGGAGGGGCGTCTGCTGGGTCGGGCTGCTGGTCGGAGGGCCCCGGAGGTCGGGTAAAGGATGGGAGGCTGATTCCAGCCCGAGTTGGGAACTGCCGCCGGGGTGTGAGTGGCAGCCCCGGCACTTGCCAGCCACACCTCCTAACTTCTCTCAGCCGCCGTTGCCTCATCTGAGGGTGGTTTGGTTCAGGAACGAGGACTGGACTAGAGGTCTTCTTCAAGAGCTTTCAAAAACGGCATGGATGCTCACCCAGCGTGCAGTGGGGGAAGAGAAGACGGAGCGCCGGTTTAACCCGCTCCCTGGGGAGGGGAAAGATGCTTTCAATTTAAACGAAGCCAGAGCTGAAAACTGGTTTCTAGGATGGTTGACCTCTCTCCTGGAATAGAGGAGGGCTGCAGGGCAGAAAAATCTGTTGTAGAATCCTGAGCTACCACAGAGGCCAGAAATTATACCACCTCGTGCCAGGGAACGTGTGTGTTTTCTGCAGAAAGCAACAGGTAATTCCACTGACAGTTGCCGAAGTTCAGTTCAACCAGTGTGTTGAAGCTGATATTCCTCGAGTTCATATAAGGATTCTCTTTGGTGGTTTTTCAGTGATAGTCAAGCTTTAGGATTTAGAGGTTTGGGAGTAGGAGTTTTCAGCTAGCCAGTGGGGTCGCTGCTTCTGGGAGGAGGAGGGGGAAGTCCCGAAGAGCCACTGGGAGCATGGGATTTGGAGTAGGACAGACCTGGGATTAGGTTCCCACCTTGCAACATGCTGGTTTTGTGAACTTGGGGGAGTTTTTTCACCGCTCTGAACCTCACTTTCCAATCTGTAAAACGATTGTAAAATGCAGGGTAGACATAAAATTGTCCACCAAATAAAGGATAGATAAAAACGACAAAACAGTGTCTACTTTATACAAAGTTATTGTGAGGAGTAAATGAAATAACATACATAAAGACTCTATATATTTTCTGGCCCATAGAAGCACTTAATAAATGCCAATGGTAAATAAAGTCGTATTGGCTTCATTTTGAGTAGTGGAATCCCTGTGTCGGGAGGTCAGTGGGGTGCTTGTGTCCTGGAGGTGCCTAGGAACACAGAGGAAGCGCTATTAACACCTCCTTGAGTGAGTTGAAGGAATAAAAATTGGATGTCTGGCTTTATGATCGCTTGAACCACTGTGTCAAAAGGATGTGTATTAGTAAGATGATGACAAGTGTCTGCAGTGCCCTCGTCTGCATCTGCATTTTCTGTTCGTCTTGAATGAGAATTACAGGTATGCCAATCAAATTTGCCAGTGGCCTGAATTTGGGACGGGTAACTAATATAGTGACTTTGGGAAGGCCTCGAGACCTTAAGTGATGCTATATGTAACAGTATGTAGTGTTTTCTTTTTAAAAATGTTTTTTGACAATTCAAGTAATCCAGGTTTATTGTAGGAAATAGGGGAAGTATGTTAAAGTGAAAAACCCCATAATTGCCATGCTCAGAGGTAACTCTGGTTAACATTTTGGTGTATATCCTTCTAGAAAACAAACAAGGGATGAAACTACACACGATGTTTTCCAACCAAACAGGGTACAGTTAATAAATAGTATTATAGCATAATCATCAGGAACCCTGGGTGTAGAGTCAGGGCCTGAGCAAAACCTGGATCCCCCAATGATCCTGGAACAAATTACCTCATATCTCTGCCTCAGTGTTCTCATCTTAAAATGGGACGATACCCGTACCTGTATTGATACATTAGATAACTCTTAAATACTTAGCATATTGCCTGGGGTCTGGTATATTTATTAATATCAGAGACATAGTATTTAGACTTTTAGGGCTAGATGGGCCTTAGAGGTCATCTGCCAGAACCCGCTCGTTTTACAGGTACAGGAACAGAGACTCAGAGGGAGGTCACTTGTTTAACGTCGTAGAGCTGACTTTTTAGTAGATTCAGGTACGTCCTAGCTCATCTTTGCTCAGATGCCACCTCATGAAGCATTTCTGTTTCCTGGCCTCCTTTCCCCTTGCCGTAGGCCGTGCTAGTCTTGTTTTGTGCTTTTGTAATCCTTTGTACATACCTCTTCTGAGTACAAATATAGGTTTGGGTTTGTGGTTTTATACTTTTGTCTCTTCCACTAATCTGTGATCTCCTCAAGGGCTTGGCTAATTTTCTAGCCTTGTATCCTCAGAACCAAGCTACTTGTTGACAGCTGCTGAGGGGTCAGTTTCTTAAATGAATGTATTGTGGATGCTGGGGCAGAAAAGCTAACAAACAGTGGAATAGTGTCCACATTATGGGAAGGGATAATTCCATGTGTGTCGTTCATCTTACAAGCATTTATTGAGCACTTACTTTGGGAAGATTTGAGCCCTACAGGGGATGCAGTGCCACGCAGGACAGACTTGTCCATTTCCTTATGGAGTTTACAGTCTAATGCGGAGGGCCGACACCACTTAACAGATTACATTTTATGCTTGTATATTGTACTGAGGGACAATATACAATTGTCATAATTGTACTGAGTGCTACAGCGAAGAAAAAGGGTGCCAGGAGAGCCAAGAGTAGGAGCCCTGGCCTGACTAGGTGGAGAGAAGAGGTCAGGAAAGGTTCTTCTGAGGACCCAGTAAGCCTAGATCTGAAGGATGAGTGAGTTAGCTAGCCAAAGGGGGGTTGCAGACATGGGTATGGCAATAGCATGTGCAAAGGCCCTGAGGAGGGAGGGAGCATGGTGCATTCTAGGAATTAAGGAAGACCAGGACAGCTGAGGCTGGTGAGAAGGGCAGAGTCCAGCTTCTAGAGGGCTTTGTAGATCATATTATAGGTTTTTTATTTTAGCTTGAGAGCCGTGGAAAGCCTGTGAAATATTGTGCTTAATTCTGAGTACTTGCTTTTAGAGAACAGCGGACATGAGAATAAAAGGTGACTGGGATGAGAAAGGATTGAAAGCTCGTGTCCTATTTGGACTGTTTAGTCCAAAGAAGAAACAGAAAGTTAGATGATGTGTGAAGGAATGCGATGCACAAGAGGAAGTAAGCTTGTTTTGTGTTGCTGCAGAAAGCAAACAGACTAGCAGATAGATGATCAAGGTGGCGGATCTTGTCTGAGTGTCAGAAACAGCTTCCTCACCCCTAGAATTTCGTGTCTCAAGGGATGGAGAGCAGTAAAGGGAGGTGTGTAGGCAAGGCCTACTGCAAGGCCACCTGTCAGGGAGCTTGTAGTAGGAAGTCCATGCGCGGTGGGAGTGGCCTTTAGGCCTTTTTATGCTCTGAGAATCTGTAGTTCCATAAATCAAGGGACGTCAGCACATTTCATTGTGCCTTGCAAATGATTCAGCAGATCTGGAACTTGACTTTTATCTTTTTCTTTAATCTGAACATTCATAAATTTGGGATTTTGTAAGAATAGATTTGTAAAATGGAGCAGGTCAATACTTGTTTTATTAATAGTAAATACTCGAAATTGGTGTTTATTAAATTATTTAGATATAGGAGTCCTGTAGTTGTCAGGAACAAACAAGTGTTGTTATTGGTAGGTTAGCCTGAAGCTGACAATCACAGCCAAAAGCAAGCTGATGTGTAAATGGAATCCGTCATTTCCAGCAAAGGGGGAAATAACATTCCAAGAGAAACCAAAATGCCAGAATAATAAGCCCTGGCTACTCAGGGGATGTTTTTTATTCACGTGTAAATTGGAAGAGAAGGCCAAAGAAAACAGAATGTTTCTTCAAAGAAAATTGGCTGTTTCTTCTCCTGGGAGAAGTTTGGACATTACACATGTAGCCACATCCATGTTACAGAAATAGCAACAGGCAAGAAAATGCCGAGTGTTGTAGCCTGTAATTGGCGATCAGATGGGGACCTGAAAGGCAAGGAGAGTTGGAAATAATTGTAGTAGAAGTGATGGATGGAGCAGAATTCTCATTTGGAATGGAAACGGGAGTAGGAATCATCTCCAAGCCATCTGAATCTGGGGGAGCAGTGTGAGGGGGAGGATGACAGCGATCCAAGCACTCTGGGGTAGAGCAGTAATGAAGGTTTCTGCTTCCTGGGCATGGGCTGGGCTGCAGCCTCCCATGTATAGTCACCAACAGGCTTTGTTGGTGGAGAGAGAGGGTGCGCTCCCCCCCTCCCCTGTTCTTTTTGTGTAGATGGACATCTAGGGATAAGGATTGACTTAGCATGCACACTTCACAAGGTGGGTTTCTCTTCCCTTAAAAGAGACTCCCATTTGTTCATGTTCAGCCCCACAAAGATTTCTCCCTTGATCCTTACCCTCATCTTGGTTGAGTTGATGGTGAGGATGGATGGTGAGGTCTAGTGTATGAAAGAGCTGAGATTTTTGTGTTTTCTGTTTTGTTTTTTTCTTTTTGGAAAAAAAAAAAAAAGCTGAGTCAAAGAATCTGATTGCAGACCCTAAACTGTTGCTTGACATATGGGGCATAATGATCTCTGCAGGGAGAGATGCAATTCTGTGGGCAGTCAGGCTTCACTCTGAGGTCTGTCTTCATGGACTAATGCATCTCTTGTTGCTCTTGCCTTTTGGGAACAACGCAGCAAGCAGAGGCCACCAAAAGAAAACACCAAGCATCCAGTGAGGCTCCCCCAGCGAAACAGAGGAACGAGGCATCATTTCTCCCGGCCAAGAAAGCTGCTGCTAAAGAACCACAAAGGACTTTTAAGGGGAAAGCACAGAAAACATTTTCTCCGAAGAAATCTTTGGTTGGTGTGAGTGATGGAACCCGAGAACAGAAACCGTGCGTTAGGACTTCATCGTTATTTAAAAACAACCCTGAAATCCCAGAGCTCCACAGGTATGTTCAGGGGCATGTGCGCTCAGGAATAGGAGGAGTTAAGTGTATTCTGCCTTTTTCTCTGTCGATTGGAACTGATACCTGGGTTTTCTTCATCATTTGCAGACCTGTAGTAAAGCAGGTGCAAGAAAAGGTGTTCACTTCAGATGCTTTTCATGAACTGGACCTCCACCCACATTTAGTAAGTATCTCTCAGTATCTTGTGCGGTTGGTTTTTTCAGTGTGGTTAATTTCTTGGGAATGTCTGGGAAATGACAGTTTTAGGAAGAAAAATCAAAGAATGGTTATTTCTGCTCCAAATTAACCTGAGTGAAGTCAGATCGATAAGATGCTCTTCTAGGACAATCCCAGTGAGCCTAGGTTACTGTTCACTGTCCTTACCTCCATCCCCATCCCCTTTTTAAAGAACTAAACACTTTCCTAACCTAATTCAAATTAGGCCTGGGGCTCCACTTATTGGACTCTAGGACAAGCTCCTAATTAGTGGGTGGATGGGACGTGGAGGCTGATCTGGGTGGCAGGGCTCACATTGACCATAGGAGAGGAAACTGAGCTGGCATCTTCATATCAAGGGCAGTCTGTCATTAAATTGAATGAAGGCGTTCTACAAACAAATGGATTTTTTTTTGTTTTTTTTTTGACTGTGAATGAAGTTTCCACTCTTATTTATGAGTAAGAGAAAAATGCATTAACTTTCAGGGAGTCTGGATTTCCTTTGCTCCTATGGTCACAGCTTACTCCTTTAGGGTTGCTTACATAAGCTGTTTTCTTACCTATGGGTTTGAGCAGGGACATCGAGCAGGTTTGTGCTGTGGACATTTGGGGCACTGTCCTGTGCATGGTAGGATGTTCAGCAGCACTCCATGACTACTCACTTGATACCAGTGGCATCCCCTGCCCCACTTGGGACAACAAAAATTGCTTTAGACATTGCCATGTGTGTGTGTGTCTGTGTGTAGGGGGGCGGGGGGATGGTGGGCAGAACCACCCCAGGTGACACTCACTGGTTGGAAGAACTTCAGCATGGCCACCGGTTTTATCCCGGTATCTTCTCCTTCTTTGCATCCTCATTTGCATTAAATTTATTTGTGCCAAAAAATCGGTAGTTAAGAATATTTATTTTGTGTGTTCTCTTTTAGATTTCCACAATAAATACGGTCTTAAACATGACTAGTATGACCAGGTAAGGGTTCCAGACCAGTGTTGCTTTTGTTAAGACTTGAATGGGTATGACCAGTGAAATTTGAATTATCTGTGGAGCACAGAGCAAATTTGTGTCTTCGTACTAGAGAACACTGCCGGATTGTTGCCCATCCAGGGCTTGACACATCACTTAACCCCCCAGTTCCCCCACTTGTTAAATGGAGAGACTGAGTCCTCAAGTACTTCTGTTGTCAGCTCTGAACCGGTCCAGAAGATGTCTGCATGTGATCCGGCTGCTGTCCATGCTACCCTGAAGATAATATGTCCACAATATAGAATTTATCTGGTCATTTTTTAGTAGTAAGAATTAGAGGCAAACAAAAAGATTGGAGTAAATACTTGGTCAGATATAATGGGATATTGAAAAAAATTTTTTTGAATGTTTAATAGTAATAACTCTTGGAAAATAGAATAGTAAAAGGTGTAGAGAAGAGATGAACTTCCTTTTTGTGAGTATGTATGCTTTATATTTTACATTTTACTAATCGTCACATTTTACTTACAGGTACAAGGTAATAAGAGTCTTGAAGAATAAAAGGAGGACCCCCCCCCTTACCCATTTTTTTGGTTCAGTTTCATTAACCAAATTTAAATGAATTCTGTGCCCTTTTTGTTTGTTTTTAAATACACATGTGGACACACATCTTAGTGTGTGTATGATAGTCACACCTCGGTTTTTTGGAGACTGGGGAGCAGCTCCAGGCTATCTGGATGGCTCACAAGCTTCCTGATACTCTCTTGCATGGGAATCTTTCTGTCCCGTCTTATTGTGTCTCCCTGCCCGTCACGGGAGGCCGGGGGGTGGGGGGAGGTGTGTGGTATGCTCTCGTAGCTCCAGCTTGTCATCATGCCTGTGCCATTTGTCTTTTTAATCTGTTTGCTAGAGCCGCCAATACCTGGCTTGCCTCAGCATTTTCAGCTGAGTTCCAGAAATTTAACTGAGGTTTTATCCCTTCAATCATCAAAAGTTTCTCAGCACCTTCGCTTGAATGTTTAGGTGACTTCTGAGGTAGCAGTTGGCAGATGCAGCAAAGCATGGGGGCGGGTGTGATTTGTGTATCCTGCATCTCTGCCTGTAAACGGGAGAGGGTAAAATATTATAGTTCAGCATGTGTTCTTTCTTTTGTGTGGCCCAAGCGTTCAGAAGCAAAGTATTCCTGCGTTGCTGGAAGGCAGAGATGCTCTGGTGAGATCGCAGACGGGCTCAGGTCGGTCGTCACTTAACTTCTGCCCCCTTTCCCCTGATACCCAGGCCACACTCACATTGTAGGTTCCATAGTAAAGTGTCTGTCTGTGGCGGCAGTGGCTTTGTTCTGTTGGGGGAAGGAGGGAGGCCGTGCCTGCTCTTGATGAGAACCCTGAATTTGTTCCCCTAGTGAAAGGCAGGGGGTGGTTGGTGGTGCTGTGGTCGGGAACGATTGGGAGGTGGTCAGCCTCTGTCAGGGCTCTGCCCAGTCCCACCGTCTGTGGCCTGAGCTGCCCTCCTCACTCCAGTGAGGGATGAATATTTCTGATACTAAAGCACAGCTCTGGCATGAGCACACACTGTTTGGATGCCAGTTGTTTTGCTCTAATACGGAACACAGGTTTTGCATGTTCCAAAATTGTCTGTAGACTTGTTCTTCTGCCCCTCTTGTGCCCAGAATGGCAGGTTGGCTATTCACCACGCCTCCCAGCTCAGCCACCGTTGAGGTGGGTGGAAACCCGAAGCTTTTGCTTCATGGTTTCTCCACGGTCTTTAGAGGCTGGCTCAGGGTTCAGACAGGCTCCTAAGCATATCAGCGCCGTGCAGGTCGTTCACTTAGCCGTAAAGCTCATTTGCACGGTTAAGGAGGACTTTCAAGTTTTCTAGCTTTGAGGGGTAGTCCTCAAGTTGAGCTTTTGTGTAACTTGGGAAATGTGTCATTGTCTCCCTTGTTAGCTGGATAAAGGAGCTGAAGCTGCAGGTTTTTTGGGAAGTACTGGATTTACAAACAAAATTGGGGGTTGTGGCAGACGGGCAAATTCTGTTTTCACCTCTCTTGGATGTAGGATGTGCGCTTTTCCTGTCCCCAGAGTTGAGTGCTACCCAAAGGTAGCAGAGCCCATTTTCTTTACTGTCTTTGCTTTTCTTACATCTGTAGGGTCTGTGATTTTAATTGCTTTTGTACTTTTTTAAAAGGTAAAACTCTTGCCTACTGCATCCCTGTGGTCCAGTCTCTTCAAGCAATGAAATCAAAAATACAGGTGAGTGTGGTGTTTTTCTGTTATTGCTCATAGTGCATAAGCAACATTGAATTGAACCAAAGCAGTAATTCTGGGACCAAAAGAATGTTTCCATTAAGCATTATTTTCTTCTTTTTGATTCATTTATTACATAAACACGTTGCATCTGAGGACTGTGCCCAGAGTAGAATAGAATAACTATATTTTGTAATCATCATGGCAGGTCTAATAGGAAACATTGTAAAATACATGTTCCTCGTGTCAGACGTTGTGCTGGATTCTTTGCCTGTGTTGTATATTCTTGAATCTTAAACCCCACCCCCAGCCCAGTGAGTTACAGGTATTACTGTTACCCTAAGTTTACAGAAAGAAATGGAAGCTTGGGGAGCAGTGGTGGAATACTTGTCTTTAGTTGGGAAACACATTTAGTTAGTGCCTGGGCCAGAGGGGCCAGAATTGGGTTCCCCGGGTCCTGTAGGAGGCACGTTAACTGCCAGGCCGCAGAGGCGCAGGCATCATCTGAAGACCCAGCCCAGGGTCCCACAAAGACGTCCCGGTTATCCTCAGTGGAGAGGACGTGGTGAGATCTGAAATAGGAAGTGAGGTGGGTGCACAAGCAGAGGAGAGGAGCTAATTGGTTACTTCTTTTTTCTCATCTTGGACAGACAGAATTAGGCACGTGTCCACCCTACTTGATACTGAGTGACAAGCAAGTAGTGATGGCATTGGATAATAGCCCACAGGCTGAAACAAACATCCATGAGTACAAACTGATAGAAGCAAATTATTGAGTAAATAGATAAGCAGACGGCAGAAGGACAGACCCTCTGCACAGTAGAATTCCAGCGGAGAAACATAGAAGTGATGGAGTAGAGCATCACCGTCTGGCCATTGCCTTAGTAATACTGTGTCACACGTCACAGATGCTGAAATGAGGGGGTGAAAGTCTGATGAAAAATGGGATATTTACCTAGTTAGTCTCAAAGGATCTCCCTACAAGATACGTCTTAATCACAAAGGGCAAAACAGTCACTTTATGATGGGGAGCCTGGCTGCTACCACCTTACCCAGGCGATCAGCGTGGGTATCCCCAGTGCTGGGACGTGTCGGCCTCATGCACCTCCAGATAGGTGCCCAGAGGACCCAGCGCCACTTTTGTGGTTGTCCTGCCCCAAAGGTGTCACCCGGATTTAATCCTGAGCAAATATCAGACAAACGCAAATCTAGAGACTTTCTCCAAAGCAACTGGCCAATACTGTTCGAAAGTATTAAGGTCATCCAAAACGGAAATGCTGAAGAACTACCCTAGGTTAAAAGAGACGAAGGAGGCGTGACAGTTCAGTGTGACATGTGGTCCTAAACTGGGTCCTGTCTGGGGAGGGGACGCTGCAAGGTCAGTCAGTGAAGTCAGAATACGGGCTGCAGATTAATTCAGAGTTTCACGTCAGTACTGATTCCCTGGTTTTGATCATCGTACTGGGATTTTGAGAATTAATAACCGTATAAGGAAGCTGGGAGAAGGGTATAAGAGAGTTCTTTGTACTATTTGTGTAATTTTTTTGTAAGCCTAAATTTATTTTGAAATGAGTTTTTAAATTGTACTTTAACTTTATTTAAATAATTTTAAATCAATAAAACAAATCCTACACAACATCCAAGTGATGGAGCCTTACATAGACATTAAAAGTGGTATTTTTTTCAATTTCTCTTTGTGAACTTGACAAGTCTTCTTGCATATGAAATTGAAAAAAGGCAGGGTACAAAACAGTATGTACAGTTTGATCTGATTTCATAAATAATACTCTGTGTGTGTGCATAAAAAGACAAGAAAGAAACTATTAATACTGGTTTCCTCTGAGTTGGGTAAGTAAGGAATTTATTTCCTACAGGTGACTGATTTTTTTTCCCATTGGGCACTTTTCAGTAAGATAATTCATATAAAGGATTTAGCATTGTACTGGTACCTCGCTAGAGGAGAGAGGCCAGGTATTGCAATAATGTGGGAAAGTCTTATCCATTTATAAATTCTAGGAGAATTTCTTGCCAGCAGTGGATTTTTGTTTTTTTTTGTTTTTTGTAAGGTTGGAGAGTTGGGGAATAATTTGAGCTGGCATGGGTCCTGTAGTTCCAGCCCAATTGTCTCATTTCATAGGTCGGTGACCTGAGGACAGGAGAGATTAGAGTATGTACCTAAGGGAGACCATGTGGTGGGCAGCTCTGCTCAAAGCCTGGGTGCGAGTGTGTCTTTAGGCAAACCCTTTCATCCCTCTGTGCCTCAGTGACTTCACCTGTTGTGCGTGTCTCCCAGGGTAACCCTGAGGCTCCTGAGCTAATGCACGTGGAGCGTGGAGAGCTGGTGTCCAGCTTTTAGTAACAGTACCTGCTCATGAAGCGGTAGTTGTCACCGTCCACGACATGGGCATGTGGCTAGTTTGAAAGGCAACGATTTGATTTGCTTATATCTAGATATGTTCACCAGCCATGTTGTCATTTTTATTTATTCCATCTATTTCAAAGATTGAAATATTCTGTAAAAAGAGTTAGAATTCTAAGTCCAAATTTAGTTCATTTATTTCAAGTAATATTCAATAGAGGCCCTTGGAGTTCATTGTAAAATGATTTGACCTGTAAAAAACCTATCTGGAGGGAGCAGCAAACTCAAGGCACCCAGCAGAGTCGTAAATTACTTTGGTGTTGGAATGGGAACGGATTGCTTTTCTGTGTTTTCACTCAGTTATTTGGGCTCTGATTTTTTTTAACAACACATCCATCCTTCTTTACTCACTTCTGCCCTGCGAGGAATTGATTTTTCTTTCTTCTTCTCTGTGTAGTAACACCTTTTGAAATGTCAGAATCTGCTAACGTCACACTGTGGCACGTTGATACTGTTGTATTAACATGTTTACCATTCCTCGCCTGGGCCTCGCAGACTTGATGTCGAGTACAGACGGCTCTAGTTTGAATTCCAAATCCTTTTCTCCTTGTGTGTAAATGTTTCCTATGCAAAACATGAAAACCATGCTTGTAATTGAATCTGCTCTAAACCTGCACTTAGCTTCTGCACCAACATTGTTTTGATTAATTCCTAAGCGTCTGTGAGCACTTTAGAGATGCAAGACACCACTGACTTTGAGACCTTTATCGGGTTACTTTTTTTGTTTTCTCTTACTATTATCTTTGTTATTATTTTTTTAGGTATAATGTATATGTTAAAAAATTAAAAAGAGTACCAAACAGTACATGGTGGGAAGTAAGTCTTACACCCCCTCTCCCCTACGTGGCACAGCTCTCTCGGGGTGTGGAGTGCCAGGTCCTCCCGGGGCTCATCTCTGCAGAGAGAGCAAGTGTGAGCGTACAGAGTTCCCTTCCCCCTTCAGCTTCTGTGTGTTTGTTTTTCTGTTGTGTTTGGTTTGATACACAAGTGGTTGCTTGCTGTGCATGATGTTTTGTACCTTGCTTTTGTTCGCTTGGTATGTTTGGGGATAGTTTCTTGGCAGTGCCCTGCCCATCTGCCTTGCTTTTTTAATGGCCGCCTAGTATCCTGCTGCCTGTCGCCACCATAAGTTACCGTATCAGTCCCTCGTTGGTAGAATTTACGTTATGTCAGTATTTTGCTACAAACAAGGCTCTTCTACATACTGCACAGTCTGTAAAATGTTTTATTTTTTATGAGTACTTATGGGTGCGTCTTTTAGAGAAATCCCCAGAAGTGGAAGTGGCATGTTTATTTGGTAGATGACGCCGCAGTTGAACGTCCAGTGGGTGAAGCCACGGTGCGCTCCCCGCAGCAGGGCACCCAGGAGCCCCTGCTCGCCCGCGCCCTCATGACACTGCCGGCTGTGTTGGTTTTGCTCATTTGACAGACGGTGGAGTTGAACATCTCACATGTGTGAAAGCCATGTTTTGAATTCTTATTTCCAGAAATTGGCTATTTACGTTCTTTCTCCATTTTTCTACTTAAGTTGTTGTGGTCTTTTTTATTTTTATTTTTTATTTGAATCACAGACCTTTGTAAACTAAGGAAATTGGGCCTTTCTCTTATGTGTGGCGTGTTTTCCCTTCATTTTGTCATTTATACTTGATTTTGTTTAGGTATTATTTTCCCATTCTGAAGTTAACAATTTTTACATAATAGAATTTATTAGTGTTTTCTTTTATAGTTTCTGAGTTTTATGTCAAATCTGTAAAAAGGCTGACTTGATTCCACCTTGACTTTTCTGACTTTGTTCTTGAAGACTGAATAATTTATCTTTTCCCTACTGATACAAAATTATTTCCTGTAATTCTGTGCATACTTGATTCTGTTCTACTTGCTGTTGTAATCTCAATTTATATGCCAGTATCAATTTTTTTAAATTACGGTAGTTTTAAATTGTTTTAACATCTGATGTTTTTCAGACATATTTTGGTTATTCTTCATAGGAACTTTGAAATCAGCTTGTCTGAATATAAGTATTATATATGTTGTGTGCATATATGCATATTTGTGGCAGTTTTGTTAGGTTTGCATTACATTTGTGGGTTGACTTAGGGTTAGCGTATTTGTAATATGGAGGCATCGTATCCAAGAATAGGATACATTTTCCCATTTATTCAGATTTTATTTTATGCTCCTCAGAAGTGTTTTAAAATGTCTGTCATACAGATTTTGAACATTTTTTGTCAAGCTTCTTGTTGTTGCTGCTCTGCTGTGATTTTTTTTTCCCCCTTCCATTGTGTTTTGTAACTTTTTTACATCAGAAGGCTGTAGATTGTGTATATTAATTTTGCATTCAGCTACTCCATTGAGTTGTCTTTTTTGTAGTAGATTTTCAATTGATTCTCTTCAGGTTGGTTTTTTTTGTTTTGTTTTGTTTTTAAGGATAAAATATCATCTGCTAACAATGACAGGTTTACCTCCTACTTTCCAGATTTATACATATTTCTTTCTCTTGTCTGATTGCATGGGCTGGAACCTTTAGAACAAGGTTGCATAATAATAAGGGTAGTGGGCATCGGAGTCCCTTTCTTAATGAGACTGCTGCTGATGTGTGCAAGTGGCCACCCTCAAGTTCTGTCCACCTGGAGGCCTGTGACCTTCATTCATCCACTCACATCATTTCTTTCCTTCTGTGTCGATAGCGCAGTGACGGCCCCTATGCCCTGGTACTGGTGCCGACAAGAGAGGTAAGCAGTCTCATCTTTGGGATGGGTTTTAAGCAGGTACTTTCCTCTTGGAAGTAAGATCCTTTTGAATTTAAAAGTGGGTTTTACCATTTTTCTCCCTGCTGCACCCTTACCTTTGCCTGGGGCCATCCTTTTGGTTCCCATCAAGAAGAAAAATTCAAGTACTCTTTTTGAAAATCATAAGCTAAGTATGGAAAAGCATTTCCTTATTGTCTAAAAACTAATGACACTATAAATTTCTGTACTTTTAAAAGGAATTAAAATAATTACATTTTCTACTTTTTTGGTTTGTTTTATAACTTAATTAAAAATTAGAGCAGTCGACCCTAAAATACTTTTTTTTAAAAGAGGCTACTGTACCAAAAATTTTACTTGTTCTTCAAAGTTAAGCTTCTTGACATTTTTCTTCTTTCTTGGTGGAAATCTCTTCTATCTGATCTATTTTATTTGCCTAGAGAGGCAAGTTTAGATTAGGGTTTCTGTTTTCTATATCAAATGCTAATCACTTCCTTGCAGAGAATTGATCATGGAGATGGAGGTCTCTCCTTAGCCTGTCATACAGCGTGCAGTACCCTAGCTCAGCTCAGTCCTGTGAAGGAGCAGGCATGAAGCTATTTAAATTTTTACAGCAGCAGACTTGCTACTTCCCTAAGATGCATCATGAATACTAAGCATATGGAAGCTATATACATATCTTTGGATAAAGGGATTATGTTGAGGCTTCTTGATAGTTGTTAATGGTTATAACCTACATTAATTTTCACTTTCTCTGGTTTCCACTGGGCTTGTTGGATTTTGTTCCTTTAATAAACTTTGGGAGTAACCACCTCTCAGTGCTCTATTTGGCATATTTGAAGGCTGCCTCCTACGACCTTTAAAGCAATGTGCCCAGAGGCTAGCCTGTTGACCGCTATTCCAGGTTACTCCCTCCTGCATATTCTGTTCCCTGTCTTCCTGAAGGGCAGACACATTCAGGGTGATGCTGTTCCGCTTCTCCATCCGTGTGCACTGTAGACTTGTACTTCTCTGTGTGGCACTCTGGGAATTTGAGCCAGCAGAGGGAGCACAAGACACTATTTTTGTACACGTCCAAGGAGTGGACGCAGGATCTCTGTCCACAGTCTCCAAACTGACAGGTTCCAGAAGGAGTGTAAGAACAAAGTGTTTTGTTCTGAGTAGATGCTATATATCTGATTTTGTTTTTCTTAAATCTTAACTTAAGGTCCGAGTTGGAATCCTAATCATTTTACATTGTCTAAAGGTTTTTAAAAGGTTGGGGCTGAGGCAGGGCCGGGGGTGGGGGGGGGCAGGTGGGAACAACCTCGTTCATTACCTGTAACTTTTCACTCTTCACAGCTGGCTCTGCAAAGCTTTGACACTGTCCAGAAACTGCTTAAGGTAAGGTCAGCCGTGACTTCAGTTTTATCTTTGTTTTCCTTGACTTTTTGAGAAAAGACAAGTCTACCAGTCTTATCGTTGTCTTCAAAAGGCAAGGAATTATTTCAGTTTTTCTGGATTCCCTGGGTTTCTCTGCTCTGCCCAGGTATAATTTGTAGGATTTTACTGATCTAGACTTTACTAACTGCTGATTTCTAGCTTAGTTGACTAGTGTTTCCTGTTGCTTATAGTCCTGTAGTTTGTTCACCATGGTCCCTGGCAAGCCACACGTGGAGACTCACAGGGACAACCACGAAGTGATCACATGGAAAGCTACGGGAAAGCCACACGTAGGGTTTAAGAAAGAAGCGAGAGAGGGCTTCAGAGCCAAAGCCTGCCAGCCTACCAAATGAGATCGAGAATTGATCTGTCTTTCTTTTGTCAGGGGTGGGGAGTAAGGAAGGTTTGTGCTTGGGTTTTATTGTACCCAGAAAGGTAAAAGGCAGTAGACTTAGGGAAATGTGTTTTCAACTCAGCCTCCATGGGGAAAGGCAGAGAAGCTACGGGAATCATTTAGAAAGCTCCCATTTCTCTCACTGTGCTAGAAGCTGTAGAGCTGTGATTTAAGTGACTGCTGCTAATATCCATAGCAGGGGCGATGTCTAGGAATTGTGTCTGCACAGTCACCCCTCCTACAATGAGAAGCCTGGGTCTTCCCTTCCAGCTTCTCTAAGGAAAAAGAATTTGGAATCAGTCTCTGTGTCTTCAGTAAAGGGGGCTTTGATGGGGCACCTGGGTGGCTCAGTTCATTAAGTGTCTGCCTTTGGCTCAGGTCATGATCCCAGGGTCCTGGGATTGAGCCCCGCATCAGGTTCCCTGCTCCGCGGGGAGTCTGCTTCTCCCTCTCTCATTCCCTGCCCCCCACCTTGTGCTTTCTGGCTCTCTCTGTCAAATAAATAAATACAATCTTTAAAGGGGGGGGGCTTTGCACTCATTTTCGTCTGATATCATTCTGTAGCCATTTACCTGGATTGTGCCTGGAGTGTTGATGGGAGGAGAGAGAAGGAAATCAGAAAAGGCCAGGTATGGGGACCTTTGTTTGTTATCCATTCCTGTTTGGATCTGTCTGTTCTGCCTTCCTATTCAATCAAATTTGGTCCTTCTAAACCTGGAGAGAGCGTTATCTCAAACTGTGCTTCAGAGTCCCAGAGCGTAGGGACAGATTGAGGCAGCAGGGAGTGGTCACCTCTTGATGGTGTTGTCTTAAGAAATACTGATGAACCTACAAGGGGTTCCCTTCTGATGTGGTTGGTAGTGATGCTCACTATCCTCTTAAGTTCTGCCCCCACCCCAGCATCCCTTAGTCCCCCTTGTTTGGTGTCCATCCCTCTTGGCAGTTCTCTTTTGTCTACAGTGGGAGTTTAGGGTCTGGTTGTTTGTCTGTACAAAAACAAGATCATAAACTTACATAATGCTCTAAACTTTGCTTTTTATATCCCGAAGACTGATTCCTAGTTTGGTATTAGAAGTGGTAATGGGGGTCAGGAGAAAATGTTGCAACAGGTAAATCCCAAATTGTCTGTATGCTTTTTGAAACATTTTTATTGTATTGTATCTTAATGCTCAGTAGTAACACCCAGTCCCGTGTGTAATTTGTAATCAGGAGTAAATATTAGACTTGAAACCTAAAAGTATTGGTTAGATTTGATTAAGCTATAAATAACAACAACAAACAACAGTGGCACAAACATATGGCAGTTTTCTTTTTCTTTCACATTTAAGAAGCCTGACGGTAGCCCATCCCAGGCTGGCATGGTTCTCTGGTATCAGGATCTAAGTCCCTTCTATCTTTTTGTACCACTAAGTGAGGCTTCCATTTTTAAGGGTACTCCATATTCTTAGGGAGTTGTTGGAGCTCCAGCCATTACATCTTGTTCCCTGCCAGGAGGAACAAAGATCATCATATGTCCTCCCTCCAGAGATACTTGTGGTTTTTGCATATTCCCTTTGTCCTTCTATCCCATGCTTGAGCATAGGCACACGACCATACTTAACTTTAAAAGAGACTGGAAAATATACTCAGCTAAAAATTGGAAGCTTTAATTGCTATGGAAATACGGGATAAAGGATGTTTGGGAGTAAGAACTGAGATATATTCTCCCTAGTCTACAGGACAAAGCTGGGCCCGCATTGTATGGAGGTTACAAAAAAGATTCGGTATAAGAAAACATTCTAGCCATTAGATCACATTTGTGTGGGATAACTCATTTAGGTTGGAGGTTCCCTGGCACAGAAACCTTCAAGAACAGGCTAGATGATCATCTATCTGGAATGTTCTAGAAAGAAAGGACCAATGGATCAGATAAAGGGCATTGGATTATATAGTAAAGATTCCTTTCAAATTTAAGATTTTATGAATTTAATATAATTTTGGATCTTAATAATTACATTCTATATGAAAGAAACTTTGGAGGAAAATGGAAACTCACATACATCTTTATATCCATTTGTCATCGTGTTTGTCATGGCTTCACGCTGTGCATGTTGGTACTAGACATGAATCTGTCTCCTGTGCCTATTTCTGGTGTTTTCTATTGATATAGGCCTATTTGATTTATTTTCTTTTATGATACATAATTTTAAACAGACTCCGCAAAGGAATAAATATCCTTATCTCAACTCCTGGGCGACTGGTGGACCATATAAAATCCACAAAGAACATTCATTTTCGTCGGATACGGTGGCTCATTTTGGATGAAGCAGACAGGTGAGCCTCACCCAGAAGCATGAAAAGTAGCAGAAAAGAGCTGCTTCTGCTGGGTCATTGCAGTCTTTACTTTGCATGTGGAGTAAAATTCCCTCTTTTGAAACCACAGAATCTTGGATTTGGGTTTTGAAAAGGATATCACAGTGATACTCAACGCTATAAATGCTGAGTGCCAGAAACGACAGAACGTCTTGCTGTCGGCGACACTCACAGAAGGTGAGTTGAAAAGGAGTGCTCTTTGTTCTTAACCAGGAGGGAAGACGTAGATGTAATGGGTGTCATTTGTCCGCAGTGGTTCTCAGCGCTGGGGGCAGAAGCTGAGGAGGCAGGTGTCCCTAAAGCACTGCCTTTTCAGACTCCTGTCTTGCCTCCCTCTTCTAGTCACATCAGGCTCTCCCATGCTCCCCAGGGTGTGGGAGGGAGGGCAGGGCAGATCCAGAGCCACCTCAGTTAGGAGAGTGCTTCCGGTGCTCGTGGCAGGGTGAGAGGAAGAGAAGAGGCTGACTCCCGTCCATCCAGAGGTTTCATGAGGTTTTTTTGTGGGTGTTATCAGCCTACCTTTCTCTTAAAGAGCATTGACCCTTAAACAGAGACCTAACTTCATTTCTGTCTTTCCATCTTCATGAGATGGACATTCTGAGCTCTCTTTCATAGACGGGGCACTGAGGCTTGGCAGAGTCACTCTCTCAACACAACCCAGCTCGCATGTTCTCAGATCTGGTTTACACGTTTTACTGGCCCTTTGACAGTATGCACATAACCAGTTCTTAAAATGTATCCGAAGTAACATTAATTTTGAGAGATAATCCATGATTCTGTGCTCAGAAGTTTCGGGAATGCCACACGTTTCCTCCTGCTCTTAGAAATTCCTGGTGTGTGTCAACACAATAAAGGTTCTGAGAAGGCCTGTAAACCTATAAAACCCTATGACAGAATTCTGTGACACCCTTTTATCAGTAGATAGAACTGTAGAACCCTTGCGGGGCGGGGTGGGGGAGACAGCTGTTAGTGTCCCTTTCAGTGGTCTTGCCCAGGTCAGAGTTGAGAAATGCTGGTGTGGAATCAGTGGGCCTCCTCCACCAGATTGAGCACAGGGCAGGCCCTTGCGGCCCTGGTGTTGCCCATAGGGAGCCTCTTCATCAGCCTGGACGTGTGGCGTGGGGGGTGCGCGTATGAGACTAGCCTCACGGTGTGCGCCCCTCACCTGTTTTGCCTCTTTCACTTTCGCTCCAAGGTGTGACACGGCTAGCTGATATCAGCTTGCTCAATCCGCTCAGGATTTCTGTCCTGGATGGACACTGTGGCGAGTCGGACCCAAAGGGCAGAGCAGTTCCTGAGGCCTCCCCTCTCCCAGCTGGTGGTGAGCCGGACAGCTTTGCGATTCCGGAGAGTCTCGATCAGCATGTGACACTGGTTCCCAGCAAACTGAGGCTCGTCTCCCTGGCGGCCTTCATCCTACAGCAGTGCAAGGTGGGCCCGCACACGAGGCCCGGCTCAGTCGAGGGAAGAAGGTCCCGTTTTCTTTGTGTCAGGTGTTGATAGCAGCGAACTGAGGGACCCTCACTTGCACACACGCACAAAAGTTTTCCAACTAAACCGTGTTCGCGAACGCAGACCTTACCAGTCAGCGGTTTCAGGGTTGTGGTAAAGAACCAGAGGTCAGGGATAGCTGCCACGTTCGACATGAAATCTGCCCTAATCCTCTTCTGGGCCTGAGAACCAGGAGCATCACAGGTAGCAGAAACATCTGAATGTGGGCAGACAGAGGGGCCCGGGCTTGTGGTTTTGAAAGAATCCCAGTATTTCTGTGTTTACGAGATCGCGTGCTAACTTTCCGTGGTATGTGGGAGAGTAGTGGGTGCGGGGCTGGAGGGTGAACCTCACGTCTGCTGCGCGCGGCGAGCGCTGCATGTGTGCAGGGAAGAGTAGCGCACGGCCCCAGCCTACGGCGTGTTTGTCTGTCTCAGGTTTGGGAAACCCGGTCAAAGTTACAGCTCTACCATTTTCCTCTCATCTCCTCTTTGTAGCATGTTGTATCAAGGTTATTTTTGTAAAATCATTCAAAGCTGTCTGTCCCCGTTTCCAGATGGGGCTGGCAGGACTGTGTATTTTAGAGAAATACTCATTTTAGTGTCACCTGATCTTAAAAACGTGGTGGTTCTTTCCCCCTTTGTACTGATGTAGTTTGAAAAAGACCAGAAGATGATCGTCTTTTTCTCGAGTTGTGAGCTGGTGGAGTTCCACTACCACCTCTTCCTACAGACCCTGCAGAGCCGCTCCGGGGCCCCGGCGTCAGGGCAGCTGCCATCTGCCTCCACGCCATTAAAATTCCTGCGGCTGCACGGCAACATGGAGCAGGAGGTGAGCACCGCGCTGTCCCCAGGAGTGGAGGCAGGCGCGAGTCCTCCGGGGTCAGCGCGGCCTTCCCTCTCGGACCCCACTGGGCTGGGTGGGGACGCGCTGCAGGCGGGCGACCTGCCGGCACTGGAAGCAGACCCCACGGCTGCGTCGGTGGCGTGGGCAAGGGCGTCTATTGTTTCCGTGCGCTCTTGCTCTGGGAGCTGCCCTCTTCCACCTGAGAGAGCTCACAGGCCCGTCTTGGCCCGAGTCTGCCTCAACCAGCTGTTAAGGCAACAGAGTACCACTAAGTAGCTGGCACCAGGGAAGGGTTTTGCCTTTTTAGTACCCAGTGTGTAATTAGGGCTTGATGTCTTCAAATTAAGAGCATTAATGGAGCTAAATTGTGGATCCCATATGGTACTGCTGAGCGCGACTGCTGTCATTGTCAACAAGATACAGCGCTTTCACTCTTAACACCTTGGTTGGGAGAGGGGCTTCAGGGTCTCAGCTCTCTCTCGGTTCTGAGTTATACTGTTGTTCTGGAAGAAGAGAAGAGCGTCTCCCTGATTTTAGATTCTGAGCCGCATGGCCCTCATTCCGTTGAGGGGGTCGGCGGAGAGCAGACTGAGGGGAGCGCGCTGGCGTGGAAGGAGGACAAGCGGGCTCTGCAAGGGGGAGCCATGTTGCCCTAGAAGGAGGTGACCATGTGCGCAAGACGGTTAGGGAGAGACGACCAGGAATCGGAGCAAGACTTGAAATACACAACATCTTTAAAGCTGAAGGAGACATTAAAGTCATCAAGTCCAGCCCCCTTCTTGTGCCCGCTTTTGTCGTTTTAATAATTAAGAATGTGGAGCCTCAGAAAAGGGAGCTTGCTCAAGGTCACTCAAGGACATAGCTTCTTATTTACCACAAGATTGGATAGAATTTCCTGAGTAGTCCAGCCTTTGTGCTTGGTTTTCAACTTCAAGGTCCCTGATTCAGTTGAGTTTGTAGATTTCATAATTTAGTGCCATTTACAGCGTTTGTTCCTCATCCTCTCGGTCTTTTTCACCCGAGGCCTTCTGCAGGGCGGGCAGGAGGGTGACGAGGGAGCTGGACACGGGCCCGGGAGGATCTAGGAATTTGAAGAGGCCATGTAAAAGCTTTGTAGTGAAATTATTTCAAACCGTTTGCCTCACGTTTGAAGGGCAGTGGTCCAGCAGGGCGCTCACGGCTGTATGCTCTGGTCCTGCCTCTGCCTTTACCGGCTGTGTGACCTCAGGAGAGCGTGTCACCTTCCCGTGCCCCAGTTAGCCCGTCTCTCAAAGGGAGGGGATACTAGTACGTACTTCACAGGTCGCTGTGGTGAGGCACTGAGTGAACGCAGAGTACGTGCTCCGCGTAGGACCTGGTTCGTGCGTGCTATGTGGATGAAGGTGCTGTTGCTACTGTTGTTCTCGCTCTTTCCCGAATGGTCGGTCTGCCACTTATGTTGTTCTGTTTGTTAAGTATTTAGCCTTCGTGGCCTTCTCATGAGATGGGTAGAAGATGGGAGGCAGTACCTCTGGATACTGTTCTACTGGCGTTCTCGTCCCACGCTAAGCTAAAACCAGCCCTGTCCCGTCTGCCTGGCCGCTGCTCCACGTGACCTTAGCATGGTCTCCCTGGTGGTTGATGTGGCCCTGACCACGTTTGTGAGTGTTAGGGAGCAGTTGCCATTTAAAGAAGTTGCTGCCTGATCACTGTGAGGAATGCTCGGGTTTGGCAGTTTTTTCCTTACCCCAAATCTGAATACGTTTCGTCCAGTCCACAGGACATCTCACGGGCTTTTATGAACTTTCCTGATTTTTTTTTCTAATTTTCACTCTACAGTGTATCCATTAAATATGACCCTTCTAAAGACGGTGAAGCACTCTGGGCAAGTGCAGCTGTCCTCCTCGGGGCCTGGCCACCGGCTCTGGAACGCAGCTCCCTGGGTACAGGTGCCAGTCCGATCCTCTGCTGTGTGCACGTCCCTTGGGCAAGAAGTGACTTCACCTTTCTGTGCCTCAGTTCCTCCATCTGGAAATGGGGGTGGTGATAGTACTGCTCATGGGGTTTCGTGCGGATGAGGCGAAGTTCAGGCCCACAGACATAGGCCGTGCGTGCTGGTTATCATTACCCACCACGCCCAGTGAGGTGTGCCTGGGGCTTCCAGTCACGTGACCAAGGAGAGGCACGTGAAGGACCAGAATGAGGTACACCCCAGTGGCCTGATGGCTGTGCCCAAGCAGAAGGAGAGACGTCACTTTTTCCTTTTTCCCACATTTTTAGTGGTTTGGTTGTATTCCTTTTTCTGTTGCTGACAGACAGACACGGCCAAGTCTGAGCTGCTCACTGTGTGGTGACTCGGGCCACGGTGAGCGTGCCCTTGGCAGGCCTTTCGAGCGGACACACCCTGTGGTACAGCAAGACTGCCTTTAGGGTTTTACCCCAAGGGAGTGATGAAACACGTGTACAACAGATTATCTGTGACGGTGTTGATTCCAGCATTGGGTGTAATAGCAAACAATCGGAGACAACCACAGGTGCCCATCACGGAGCATCGACTGAGCTGAACGCAGATTTGTTGGCATGAAAGGACCTTCGTATCCTGTTGGTACACGAGCATGTTAGTAGTAGAAGTAGAGTACTGCCATTCCTTAAGCCACGTCTTGGGTCACGTGCCCAGAAGGGGTTGCCTGCGATGGGCTTTGTTTGCTTTGAGTGGTGGGACGATTTGGTTTTCTTCCTCTGACTTAAAATATATAACTTTCTCCAGTTGAAATATATGATTTTATAATTTTTAAGTTTTCTTTAAAATTCATTTTTAAAAAATTATTCTGCAGGAAAGGTGGTTGTTCTTCATGCCTCTGGACCACCTGTAGAAAAACGTGTTTAGAATAACTTCTGAGTTGAGAACCGGGAGTAACAGTAACTTGTGGCCTTGGGCCTTGCCTGCTCCTGGTATCGGCTGTTCCTGAAGGGTGTACCGCCCCCCCCCCCCCCGCCCCCAGCCCTGTCTCACTGAGATGTGCTGCCCCCAGCACTCCACGACTTTGTTACAGTCGGAGAAGTCTAGTCCCGGAAGGACAGGTCTGACGGGAAGATGGGAAGGATCTACTTCTTCCTCTTTCTTGGTAAAGCCTCTCAGTGCCTAGAAGTAGATCTAGCAGTAGGAACCAGGGGAGTTATGAGAATCTAAGCCTACTTGCTGGGACTGACCTCGGAGTCGTAAGGCAGTGTTTTTCCTTGTTTTTGTAGGAAAGAACAGCAGTGTTTCAAGAATTCTCACATTCCAAGACAGGCGTCCTTCTTTGTACGGTATGTACCCCTCTGCACTCCACGGGGAGGCCAGGACCTCCTGCCTTTCCTCTTGCCAGGTTGCCTCGCGGCCAGCCCCACAGGGATCCGGGCTAGCAGGGGCTTCTGGGTGTTGCGGGTCGCCTTGCACTTCTGGTGTGTCACCTGACTGTGCCACCACGCAGAAGTCATGCCGATTTGCTCACTAATAGTGGCAGCTGTTGGTCTGAAAATGTGTGAATCTGGGCGATTTCTATCCACCAAAAACGTGTAAATTACAGCTATCGGGAGTAATTAGAGCTGAGAAAGTCTCTTCGCAACAGAACCACTCTCCTTGCCTCTGCTCGCCTTTTTTAAAAGGAAAATAGATGTGCTTGGACAGATTTTCTTTGCTGTTGTCTAAAACTGTTATTTGTATTATTTGCCCTGCAGTTTTTGGGGCCAGGTCACTCAGCCTCAGTCCTGGTGGGCTCGTGTGGCCGCCGCCTGCACCACAGAGCTGGCCTCTTGGATGGCCTCTCACGTGCTCTTTTGAGATTGAAAACTCACACCTTCGGTGCCCCCTTCTCTGGGGTTTCACTTCGCCATGGTTGTCGCCAGCTCCCAAGATTAAAGTATCTTCCCTCCTTGTGCCATCTTGGATGGTATAACTTAATCCCCGCCTGGGTATCTGAGAAATCCCTGTCCACGCAGTCCTGAAGTTGCACTGAAACCGGGTCATCCAGTGGGCGAGTGCTGGATGAACAGACTGTTGGCTGTTGTCTAGGCCTCACTTTTTCATGCAGTTACTTTTTTTTTTTTTTTTAAGATTTTGTTTGTTTATTTGACAGAGAGAGAGAGAGCACAAGCAGGGGGAGTGACAGCAGAGGCAGAGGGGGGAAGCAGGCTCCCTGCAAAGCAGGGGGAGCCCGATGCGGGACTCGATCCCAGGACTCTGGGATCATGACCTGAGCCAAAGGCAGACGCTTAACCAACTGAGCCACCCAGGCGCCCATGCAGTTACATTTTAAGGAACCCCTGCTCTGCAGTCAGTTTTCAAGGTAAAAGGCATCGTCCTCTTCCCAGACACAGGGTTTATGAGTGAGTACGGCTTTGTTTCTTCTGCACGAGGTGGCTGTCCAGTCACCCATTTATCACAGGGTGCCAGTTCTCACACGAGTGTGGCAAACCGTGGCTCTGTGACTCGGTCGTGCAGATCTGGGAATGGTCACTACTGGCACGCCTGCCTCCTGAGGAAGACCAAGTCTGACCAGGGGCCCTCCCCTTTGTGAAGCCCATCCGCAAATCAGACGCTTGTGTTTGCGCTCAACCACCTGTAAAGGCCGGGTCTACAGTGAAGATGAGTCCAGATGATCTATTTGACAAAGAAATTTGTCAACAATCGTAATCATGTCCAGTAATACTTGCTGGATCCTGACCCCTTCCTGTCTCCTTGATCTCCACTTTCCCCCCTTGTTCCCTGCCCTCAGCCAGACAGGCTCCTCTTCCTGCTCCCTGAATGCAGCATCCCTCCTTTTTCTGGCCTTGGGGGCCTCGTATGTGCATTCCCTCTGCCTGGGAAGCCCGCCCTGACTTGGACTAGCCCCTCCTTAGGCCTCTGCTTCAATTTCAGTTTTTCAGGAAAGTTAACTCCGGGAACCCCAGTTTTTTCCCATTAGGCACTCCCACTGCACCCCGCACTTCTTTATGGCACTTATCACACCTGGTCTTAGGTGTCCTCCCCCCAAGATCATGAGCCCCTAGAGATGGACTGTGTCTTGTCTGCAGTCCCCTGTCAGTGTCTGGCACGGAGCAGGTGTGCATACACACTCAGTATTTGTGGACCGAACGGGTGGATAGTTGGGACTCAAGAAACGCAGCGTTGAAAACCACCACTATCTGCCTGCCTTTTTCTGAAGACTGAGAGAGGCTAAAGTTATGCTTGCTAGTGGGAGTAAGTCGTCTTTTTCATACACATGATGTACCTGAGGGGTGAATGTTACAGGTTGTCCATATCGAAACAGGAACAGTAGGAACCTTTGTGTGGGGGTTTAAGACAGGAACAAAATGTTTTATCTTTGACCTTTAAGATGTTGGGTTTGTCCCTGGTGGAATATTTTTAAGTCTCCTGGTGTTTTTTACAGACATGGGTCAGCTCTGGGTCTCAAAGAGGACTCCAGGGATTTGAAGTTCAGTGTTTTGGTTGGTTTTGGTTTTGGTCTTTTTAGTAGGTTTACATGGAAGTAAAGGTCATTCTTTTTTAAAGATAATTCTCAATGGGGTCAGAAGCCTATGACGACTTTCCTTGTTTCGTCTGGCTGATACCTACAGACAAAGTGAGGTCATCCAGACAAAGAGCACCCCTGACTTGGCAGAGAACAGCACCCCCACCCCTCTGCCCCCTGCCAGTCCCGAGTGCTGCACAGAAAGCTGACTCTCACTCTCTGATTTCACTATAGGTTCTTGGTGTGTGTTTGTTTGCTTGTTGAGGAACCTTCCAGTATGCTGGCCTGCCAGCCCAGCCTCACCTCTTCTTCACTGTGTGATGAAGATTACTAGGGAAGGGCCAGGGGGTGGAGGGACTCACTTCCGGCCATCTCTAAGCCTGGCTTCGAGCACATGGTCCCTGGTGATGAGGAGCTCTTCATTCACCCTCTCCAAATTCCTGCTAGCTCTGCCATGTTCATTTGCTTCAGCCTGAAGCTTCTGGTGCCCAAGAGCTGTAGGCACAGGAGACCCGCTGCAGTAGATCATGGCTAGGTTGGGGAGATGCTGTCACTCTGTGTCCTTTTAAGCAGCCTGTTGCTTGCCAGGCCCTCTGCATGCTCTCCAGGAGCCTCCGTAGTGTTAATGAGGAACGGGGGCCACGTCAGGACAAGGCAGATGGAGAACCGGCTTCTTTCGGTAAAGAGGAATCATGTTGTTAATTGTGGCAGGGGGATTTTCCCTCCTCTTTATACCATACCTTTTGCCATTTTGATTTCTCATCCCAAGATCTTTTAATGAGCTCAGGAGACTGAACGTCTGTGTGAGAAGTTGGGAACTGTGGCGGAACCAGTCAGAAACTCCCAGTGCTGCTAGTTACTGGGAAAATCCCTCCCCCGATCCATTTTCCTCCCTGCCGACATTTCTGCTATTAGGAGCAGTTAAGGATGTGTGTGTGTGTGTGTGTGTGTGTGTGTGTGTGTGTTTCTTTCATCTTAATTATGAACATCTTAAAGCAAGGACCTTTCTAGTTTTATGCAGCCGTTCAGGACGTGTGTGTGTGTGTGTGTGTGTGTGTGTGTGTGTGTGTGTTTCTTTCATCTTAATTATGAACATCTTAAAGCAAGGACCTTTCTAGTTTTATGCAGCCGTTCAGGACGTGTGTGTGTGTGTGTGTGTGTGTGTGTGTGTGTGTGTGTGTGTTTCTTTCATCTTAATTATGAACATCTTAAAGCAAGGACCTTTCTAGTTTTATGCAGCCGTTCAGGACCTGCTACCTGACTGTGTGTACTGTGGGTTCTCAGTAACTGTGTGAGGCCACGCTGGTGTGAAGCGTAGGCCAAAGTGAGAGGCCAGGCCGGGCAGGAGAGACCAGTTTGTGAAAGAGCGGTCCTTACTAAACATTCGAAATGTCAGTTTGTGTGCTCCGGAGAAGTAGATCGAAGAAGCCGCCAAGTCAAGAAGGGAGTGGGGATTAGCAGGAAGGAGCCGTTTGAAAGTTCAGAACCCACTTTCCTAAATGGAATAAAGAAATCAAAGGAATCAGGAGATACTGGGTTACCTATAAATTTTTCCTCCTGCTTCTGGTGAAGAACTCACCCTCAGCCAAAGGACGGGAAGTTGGGTTTCAACACCACTGTTACGTGGATTAGTTGGTAGAGGGAAGTACCACGGAGTGACTGGAAAATGATATTCCTGAGCTGTCTCCGGTCGTAAGGCCGACACTGGGCTTTCTCTTGTACACGTGGCGCTCCCTGCTCGTCCCCGGATAAACGGAGCGCGGTAACCTTTCTCCGGCACGGAGGGGCACTCCCAGCTCCCCTTGGTCTGCGGGCCGGTTCTCCGTTGGACTGCCATCTCCGTTGGCCATCGAGCACGGGCTTTCTTTCAGAAGACACCTGAATCACCTGTGCTGCTTTTCTCCACCTTCTCAATTTTTTTTTTTGTCTTGAAGCGCACTGTTATGTCTGTGCAGTTCTTAATTTCCCTCCTCCTGGGGAATTTCCACTGTGCCAGGAGGCTGGGAGACAAAGGAGGCCAGGAGGTGAGACCGTGAGAGTCACGGGAATGTCAGTTCACCACTGACAATAAATGTAGACTTTGTTGGTTTTCTCTGGGGCATGCTTTTGAGGTAAAGTTTCTCTTTTCCACTTTATTTCATTCGTGTTAATGGCAAGATCATTTGGAGATGGTCGGCTGTTTACTCAGTTACGCTAACTCATGTTGCCAGTTTTTTGGCGGCTCCAGCCAAGATCTCTCGCCTCTGACAGCTTCTGCACTCTCTCCTTCCTCCTCTGATTACGCAGCCCAATCTGTCACCCGGACAACGGGGGCCTGTACCCTGCTGATGGCTTTCCACACACGGCAATAATGACTTTTGGCAGGCCGGGGAGGCGGCAGAGGCGAATTTGCTGCGTCCCTTGCTCAGAGAGCCGGCAGGCCCCCTCTCCCTGTTAGTAAAAGCACTTTGTGAGGTTCTTGGGTAAATAAATGAGTCATTTTAATCCAACTGACAGGCTGGCACCTGAGCAAGCTGCCTTCCATCTGTACTCCTTGGTCTCATGGAGGCAGCCAATTGTCAAGCCCTGGGCCTTCAAGGCCTCACTGTTGAGTGTCTTTCAGAACTGACTTTAGCAATTCTTTTGCCCTAATTAGCTCAAAGGAATACAGTTGGGCTGGGTCTAAGTTCTAAGACGGCAGAGAACCGAAGCCTTTGCTGAGTCTTGGGCAGGTCACTTTCCTACCGATCCCATGCTGCTGGCTGGTGGTGTTCTGGAGGATGGAGCAGACCCCGGCTTCTCTGCAGTCCTCTGCCCCGGTTGGGTGATGGGTGTGAGGAGAATCACACCACTGCCTAATCGCCACTGTGCTGATTCCTACTTCGTCATGGAAGGAAATCCTTGGATTTGTAATTGTCAGTGCACTTCCACATGCATAGTCTTATTTGGTCTTCACAGCAACCTCATGAGATAAATAGGGCGAATCTTACAGCCATTGTATAGGTGGGTAAACTGAGGGTCAGGGAGGTGCATTAACTTGCCCGGATGGTATGGCTGTAGAGGGATAGTGGAGTCCAGTTCTCTCTGTTCCTAGACCCTGAAGGTTATCCCTTTGTCTCATTCTCTATGGTAGCCTAGGCTGAGAATAGGAAGGAGGACTTGCAGAAATGGCCGGGTGAAGCCTGAGCAGGGGTGGCTGTCAGTGAGGGTCCCCCACCCCAAGACAAGAAGTGGTGGGAGATGGGAAGATGGTGTCTCGGCCAGTCCCCCGGACCCAGATCACCCAAGCAGAAAATAGAACCGTGAACGGTCCCATGAAGGCTGCTGGCATTCTTCCTTACTGTGGCTGAAAGTGTGCTCAGTGAGTTCCACGAACGTCATATGCTATTTTAGAGTTTCATTTGTGTTTCTTGGTTGAATTTACTAAACCGATGAGCATTAAATTTTTTACAAAGCCTGTCTGTAAAGCTCAGACAGCCCATTGTCTACATGCATCTCCCACTGCAGAGCGCTTAAATAAAATAAATCACTTCTTAACAAGAGCTTAGCAGATTTAAGAACCCGTCAGTTTTTCTAAAGACATCAACTGTGGTTAGTGTAGAAAGCAGTGCCTGCTCCCCTTTAAGACAGAGAACTCTCTAAATTGTGTTCTCAAAGGCATCAGCTCTGGAACATCAACCTTCAGTTTTCCGGGCAATGGGAGCTGTCTGAAAACACTTCGTGGGTGGTTGACACACTTAGTACATTAAACTCCCACTTAACACTTAATAAATGCAGCCTAGCCACCGTTCAGAGGAAACCCGCCAGCTCAGGTGTAGTCGGAGCGAAGGCAGACAAATCCCAGCCTGCCCTCAGCGGCCCCTCCCAGTGGGTTAGATGCTGGCGGGCCAGTGTCCTCCTCGGCTCCCACCCCTGACTCCGGGCAACAGGAGCGCGGGCATCTCAGCGTGCTTCCTGCAGAGACTCTGCGCAGGGTTATTGTTCTCCCGGAAAGCTCTCTGCATGCAAAGTAAGAGGAGAGAAAGGCGAGCTGTGCTTTACGGAAAAACGCCAACTATTAAATGGAAGAAGGGAATGACAGACTTGGGAAGCCATCGCTTGCTGCCACCAGGGCAACCGTTGGTGCGGACAGGCAGCGTCAGGCGACGCTAAGGCCTCTGGGCAAAAGGTTTTGGGAAACAGTCTCAAAGTTTCACTCCCCAGTTTACTGATTAGTTACGAAGGAGAAGGGTCCCTTCACCTGGATGCCACTTCCTCGGGGGATCGTGCACAGCTCCCCACAGCGCGGGCCAGGCTGCCCTCGGGCTCTCCTGGCGTCAGGTACTGGGAAGCACACCCACCGGAAGCTCCCCCGGAATCTTACCACGAGGACACAGTTAGACAAACACAAGATTCTGGGACGTCCTTCAAGACACCTGGACTCCTTCACGATTGAGTTGTCAAAAAACTAAATAAATATTAAGGGCAGGGATATCATTCTAGATTATGGAAGTCTAGAGGGATATAATAAAAACAGAATGCATGATCTGTGAGTCATTCCTGAGTTGGACAATAAAAACATCTATAAAAGTCAATCTTAGGTGCAGTTGGAGAGATTTGAGTATGAGGTGATTATTAGAAAATAATGTTATTTGGGGCGCCTGGGTGGCTCAGTCGGTGAAGCGTCTGCCTTCAGCTCAGGTCATGATCCCGGGGTCCTGGGATTGAGCCCCACATCGGGCTCCCTGCTCAGCGGGGAGCCTGCTTCTCCCTCTCCTTCTGCCTGCAGCTCCCCCTGCACGCACGCACGCATGCGCGCACTCTCTCTCTGTCAAATAAATAAAATCTTTTAAAAAAAGTTATTTAATATTAAATTTCTTAGGTATGATGCTGGTATTGTGTTTGTGAGGAAGAGTGTCCTTTTACTTAGGAGAGATGTGAAAGTAGTTAGGAATAAAACATTATGGTATTTGCAACTTACTTTCGGATGGCTCAGAAAACGTGTAGAGAGAGAAAAAAAGCAGATGTGCAAAGATTAGTGGTTGATGAATCTAGATGAAGGATACACGAGTGCTCATTGTAGTATTCTTCCAGCTTTTCTGTTTAATTTTTTCTAGATAAAAATTTGGGAGGAAATACTAAGCATTCATTGAGAGAAAAAGCAAACAACAGAGGAAAACACAAAGAGAAACATAAAAATCACCTTAATCCCTCTCCCCGAAGATAACCACAGGTGATAGTTCTGGTGAGCCTCCTTCCAGGCGTAGGCTCCCTGGCAATCTTTCCGTTCCTCTCTCTCCATTTATCCATCTACCCATTTCATGTCTCATTTTTGGTACCCTCCTTTTTTTTCCTTGGATTTTTTTCTGGAAGAAACCAGACTGTCCCTGCTTTAGAATACTCCACATTCAGGATTTGACTTCTTTGGTTGGGCCAGTGTGCTCCTCCCTCCCCTGCACTTCCTGTAAACTAGGAGTTGGGGCTACGCACCTGGTTAGATTTGCTTTTGTTTTTGGCAAGAATACACCACAGGTGACACTCCGTACTTCCTGTGGCGTGACAGCTCCTTGTCTTTCTAGTTATGTCAAAACATTTACGTTGTTTCACAGTCAAGATTATCAAAGTCCCTTCAAGGAAGTCCAGCTTCCACCCTTGTCTGCCACCCCCGATCCCTTCCCCTGCAGGTCACTTTTTGCGAGCTTTTGGCTTTTCTCGTCCATTATTTCTTTTCGAAATATGAGCAAATATATTGGTATTTCCCTCATTTCTCACACAAAAACCTACTCTGCACACCCAGAACAGATCGTAGAGATTCTCCATGTCTGCACACTGGCACCTCCCTCCTGTCTCAGCTGTAGGACGCTCTGCTGAAGGAGGTCAGTACAGCTGTCTTTTAGTCCACCTGTCTCCTGCCAGACACTGGGGCTTTTTCTACACCTGCAATTACAGATTTTGCTGAAATGAGTAGCTTTGTGCATGCAGCATGTTGTATTTTTTGCCAGTGTGTCTTTGGGATGGATTTCTAGGAGTGAGATTGCATCTGGGTCAGAGGGCAAGTGCATATGTAATTTTGCTGCATACCACCAAATTTCCTACTGTAGGGTTTTATACTATTTTGCATTCCCACCAGCATCTTATGAGGGGTGCAGCCTCTTTTTCGATGGTGGAACAGCATAATATGGCCTTGGGAAAGTAAGAGGGACCTGGATTTGAGGGCCGCCTCTACTTCTTAGCTGTGTGTCTCTGGACAGGTTCCCTAATCTGTCCGAACCTTGGTTTCCCATCCATCAAATGGGAGTGATCGTTGTTCTATGGAGTTATTTGGAAGATCACTCGAGATGCAACCAGCGGGTGAAGTGGTGGAGTGTCTGGTGTATAGTAAGTGCTCAGGAAATGTTGACGGGGGGTATTCTCATTATGACTGCCGTGCTTGAACACGAATGCCCAGCGTCAGTTTATCCCCGACAACCGAAAGGTACCCATTCTCGAGTCCCTGCCAGAATGGTCAGACAGACACTAGAGAGCAGAGAGCCTTTGCTTTTTGGGTGGCAACCAGCTGAAAAGAAATGTATCTCCTTTGCTTTTGCAGTTTTTATGTGTGGTTGATTAAGTCTCTGGCTGGTGGTGTAATTTAACTGTCAGAAGAGGTGGGACATTACTTGGTCTTTACAGCTACCTGAGGTTGATAAGTCCTCCGTAAAGACTTTGCACCTCACCTCCACAAGGGAATACTTTGGGGTGATCTTCCAGACGCACGTCTCAAAGCCATATCGCTGTTAGGCATTGCTGATAGGGAAGGGGTGGGGGTAATAGCCCATGAATGCATTGATCATAGAGTGGTTCTTCAGAGAAAATGTAAAAGTAATAATACATGCTAGAAATTTTCATAGTTCTTACGTGACGCAACTGATAATGACTTCAGTTCTCGGGCTAACAGTTTATGTTCTGGTAGAGTGGGTGGTGACTGCCTCACCAACACGTTCTGCAGGACTTACCCCCAAGGTAGAATTTTCAAGCACAGATGGACTTCAGTGGGTCCCTGAAGTTGTATGCCGGCGCATGTGTGTGCGTGTGTGTGCGTGCATGTGTGCGTGCGTGCATGTATGCGCACGTGTATGCGTGCGTGTGTGCATGTGTGTGCGTGCGTGCATGTATGCGTGCGTGTGTGCGCGCGTGTGTGTACGCGTGTGCACGTGTACCTGCCTGTGCACACTTGGGGGCGGTGAGCCCTCATACTTTGCATTAGATTATCAGGTGGATCCATGGCCCAAAAAAGGTTCAGAAACTCAGTCTTAAGCCATATTCTTTTCTGTTTTGAAGGATGTTGCAGCTCGGGGCTTGGATCTCCCTCAAGTCACGTGGATCGTTCAGGTAATTTTTTAGTTGTTAAGGTGTGAGCTCCACGCAGGAATATATGACTGTGAGTAGATGCGTTGGCTTTAAGTGGAATAATTATTATTAGCCTCTTGGGTGTTGCCCTGGTAACCAGGCAGCAACCAGCCTTACCTGCACAATTCTCCTGGTATCTTTCCCTAACCCAGCCCACCTAGCTGCTGCAGGGAAACAGCCAGGCTGAGCAGTCGTGGGAGGGAGGGGCAGGCTCCCCTGCTCCCAGACAAATGCATGTCACACACAAAGTTTCAGCAATCTGAAAATAACAGGAATTACCAGGGCCCTTGGGAGGTCTCATTGTGTCCAGAAGGAGATGGCTCAGCTGTCCTGAGAGCCGTGTCCATGTACATTGACCTGCAGGGGGCAATTAAGTCCCTGACAGCATCTTACACATACCTCTAGCCTTCGACGCTTTGCCACAGGGTACAGGTGTTAGCACTAGAATCTGCTGGTTTCAGTTTTGTTTTTTCTTTTCGTTAGTCTGCAGAATGGTAGTTTTAAGCCCTTCTGTGTGAGGGCCAGGGGACACGTGCCCCATTTACGTGAGTCATGGTTTATTCACATTTTAGTGGAATTGCATGCCTGTCACTGGCTAGGAAATTTGATCTGCTCACTGCAGAAGGCCACTTTTCAACTAGAGGCATTGAGTCTTCTTTCCTGATGGCCACGGAGCAAAGTAAAGATAAAAAGGCAGGATAATCTTAATATGGGGGGGCGGGGGCAGACACATAAAATTGGTTGTTCAGAGCTTTTCTGTATCATCAGATTGATTAGATTCGTGTGCCTGCCCCTCCCCTATACATTCTATTCCTTTTGGGCCTCTGATCTTTGAGTCGTGTAGCAGCAGAGAACAAAAAGGAAGAATGGTTAGATGGTCAGTTCCTTTTCATGGTGATGAAGTTATTGCCATAGAGAATATGAAATAATGCATTCTGCTGAGTTAGAGTCTGCCTTTTCCCTCGAGTCAGGAATGCTGTCCTTGGGAGCAGAAGCAAGTCCCTGTGGGAGGGGAACCGGCCTCTCAGCTGCCCCACAGCTCTGTGCCATTGGGATTGAGTGGGAGTGCAGTGAGGTGCTGGGGACCAGCTCGTGGCGGCCTGGCAGCTAGAGTGAAGTCTGATCAGAGCAGCCGGCCCCTTCCTCCTGACTCCGTCCAGTCCTCTGTGTCCTCCGCCTCACTGCTGGGTCTGCCACGGAAGCAGGCCACGGTCACGCGGCCATCCTACAGAGGGTGCCCCTGCCTGCCTCCAGCTCAACCTTGCACGGTCACCGCGGTGAGAAGATGCAGATAGGAAAATGAAGAGACCTGCGGAGAAGTAAAATTACAAAGGAGGTATTGGGACAGGAAGGCAGCTCACTCATCGGAAACTTGGCCGCTGTTCACGTTTGTGTGTCAGAGCTTCGTTATTTCCAACTTCAGGGTTGAGTGACTTCTCCTTGGGATTGCGTGAGGGTAACCATAGCACCAGGGTTTAATTCTTGGGATACCTGGAGGCAGGTGAGGGGTATTGCACTTCCAATTAATGGCAATTCCCTTGATCTGTGGATGCTCCATTTTTGTTACCCTTTGTAGTACAATGCGCCACCTTCACCTGCTGAATACATCCACCGGATCGGGAGAACCGCCCGGATTGGCTGCCATGGGAGCAGCCTGCTCATTTTGGCTCCTTCGGAGGCGGAATATGTCAACTCGCTGGCTTCTCACAAAATCAAGTGAGTCAGAAACCTGAACGGGGTTTCGCCTGATCTCACCTAATTAACTTTCTGTCGCCTTCTACAGTGGATGGGCCTTGTAAGCTGACGAAGAGCCATTAACCCTTGTGATCCCTAAATGAGTCCCAGAATAGCCAGTGGCAAACACTAAAACCCTTCATGCCGTCAGCACATGACAGTTTTCATTGCGTTGCCAGACTAAGGCATGGAACGATCTGTTGCTCATGGTTTTTCTGTAAGATAGAGGTCTGTGTTTCATTTTCCTTTCTGTCAGAGATGTGTGCACAGCCCTTACAGCCAGCTGCTTAAAGACCTTTTTTATTCAGTTTTTATTTTTACACACTCAACATTTTGTATCTTTAAAGATGATTTGTCTTTGAAAAAAATAACATTTTTGATTCATCACACAGCACCCCCTCCCAAATAAACCCAGGGAAGAAACCTTTTTGGGCAGCCGGGGCTGTGCGGCCACCATCTCGCGCGCCCACCACCCCAAGCGAGGCCCCCGCTCCAGCCCTGGCCTGCCAGCTCGACGACCGCGGGCCAGAGCAGTGGGGAGGGCCTCCAGTGGGCCCGGACCTCGCCCAGGAAGGACAAGCGAAGCAGAGACGGAGAAGAGCGTCTCAACCTGGCCGGGAGCAAATGTAATGGAAGCAGAAAGAACTCACCTGGGTCACAGAAATGAATGTTTTGTCATGTTTTCCATACAAGCTCCGGCAGCTGAGGTAACAGGCGCTTAATAATGGGCTGCTGAAGGCATGTGGTTTTTCACAGTGGTCTACTTGCAAGAATTTCTTCTGCTCAGACATAGCACAGTGATATGGAAAGTGTTTTTGGAGGCACGGAAGAGTCCTGTGCGTGTGCCCAGGAGGGTGGGACAGGAATCCTGCCGCGCACAGGAGCCTGGAGGGCTGCCCTGCTGCCTGGAACCGACGCTGTGAGGCTGGCGCATGACTCCGCCGTACGCCTGCGCCCGAGGGCCTCGTCTGCCGGTGCTTTGCCTTGCCCAGCCCGGTGGTTTATGTAAAGCATCAAAGAAAGTGATGAGACATTTTCTCTAAAGTATAGAGCTGGCAGAATCATTGCATTCTGCACCAGCACTGAAATTTCCAGACAGGTGGCGTGGGACCTGGTCTGGGGACCAAGTGCAGGCCACCCACACGAGAGCTGCCTGTGACCGTCCCCACCAGCCCACCATTGTTCCCACCTGCAGAGCTGTCCCTCTCCCTCCTTCCCTGCACCCGGGGCGGACTTCGCAGCACTCAGCAGTTCCGGGGTTGCTCGTGGGAACATCTGTGGGCTGTGTACATCCTTCAATGGTAGGGAGGCAGGACCCCACTCCTGATGAACCGGGTGGCGATTTTGAGCGGGCCCAACTAATGCTGGTTTGGGTTTTCCTGTCATTTAATACCTTCAAACAACGTCACCATTGAAAGAGTGGTTTCTCTTGGTTTCAGGAAGACTGCATATTTTATCTCACTTGTAAGAGGAATTCTGGCCCTCAGTTGGTCAATCCCCTTTCACCAAGAGCTTCCTCTGCAGCTGGTTTCCCCAGGCCCTGGGGCTGGCCGATCCTTCTTATGGGCGCTTTCAGGGCCTAGGCTGGCGCTCGCTCGACTGGGCAGCTGGATCCCGGAAACACTGGGGGTGGAATGAAAACCCTCGTAGCCCCTTCTCCCATCTTCCCTTCCGCCGTCCTCATAGGCTAGGAGCCTGTCACAGCGCTGTGACTGTTTTCCTCTGGCAGGGGAACCTGTAGACCTCCAGAAAGTGTTTTCAGAGCCGGGTGTTGTCATCCACGGGAGAACATGTCACTGCGCCTTGGCGGCCTCTTACCCCTCGGCTGTCTTTCCCCCACCTTCTGTTCTAGACCTACAGATTCATGTTCTCCGGGCCTTCCTGTCAGCAGCTCCTGGAGGTTCTCCCGTGCTCATTTGCTTGGACCCGATAAGCTCAGAAAAGTGGGTACCCGCGGTCGTGAGGTCAGGCAATAATTGGCCAGCCCCAAAGTCATGTGCCCGGCTGCCTCTGCCTCTCTCCCGCTCTCAAGCTTTCTTTAATAAACGCATTCAGGTGATGGCTATGAAAGGTTCAAATGTTAGGTTCCCCTAAACTCAGGGGAAAATAATAGTTGGCCCCAACCTGAATTATTAGCGAGCCATGTGTATTTTAAAGAGATGAGAAGTACACTCGTTGTCTGTGACGGTCTCCTCTGGAAAAAACTGTGCCAGCACTATTTGTGGGCAATCCAACACAACCAAGTGCACATTCGGGAGACAGCTCCATGATCCAGGGATTCTCAGGATTTGGACTTGCAGGGGAAGTTCAGAAAGACGAAGACAGAAGTACCCAGAGGAAGAGAGGTCTTTTGTGGAGAGAACATGCATTCAAGGGAGAAAGAGTCCTGGAGGGATCCAGCCTCACTCGTTTTCTGCCCTGAAAACATACCCACTGAACTTTGTGCCCCTGATCCACTGACTGCTTTGTGGGCCTGATGTAATCAATACCACCCCCCTCCCAGCCCTGAAATACCAGATCGACGTTATGTTGTAGCCTTGGATCATGCTTTCTGATTTCTGAGGAAGGGCTGGATGTTGGGTATCTTGACTTAACACCAAAATATTATACCTAAGAAGACCTGATTACAAAGTGTGCCGTGGAAAGAAGCAGACTTGAACATTTTTGGCATACAAAAGGTACACCGCTAAATAGTAAAAACAAAACAAAACCAACAACAACGAAAAACAGAGAGAAGGAAGGTGTGTGTGTGTGTGTGTGTGTGTGTGTGTGTGTGTGTGTGTGTGTGTGTGTGTGTGTGTGTGTGTGTGTGTGTGTGTGTGTGTGTGTGTGTGTGTGTGTGTGTGTCGTGCGTAAAGAACCTGGGAGCCAGGCAGCAGGATGCTGGGACGGCTGATGAATTAGAGGAGATATTCAGGAAGGCAGGCCGAGGCTCGAGGCAGCAAGGGCCATCACAACAAATTGCTGCCTGCCCTCGTACACCGAGCACCGTGGAACGTGCCCTGACAGTGTAATTTAGCAGCAGGGGCAAGAGACAGGCGCCCTGGGCCATTGCCACCTCTGTCTAAATGCTCAGAACTTTGTTTCTGCATCCTTCTGACTTCCTGGTGTTTGCCAACTTCTTCCCTGTTTTCCACTTCTCCTTTAAATGTGTTTCTAATGAAATTTGTCATGGGTTTATTAAAATGTAAATGCTTCATCAAAACGTGTATTTCTTAGATCAGGCATGAGACAGTTCCCTGAATTTATTTATCTGTCTCTTTTCATAGGAAGGCGGGGTGATTCAAATCTGTTGATAGAACCATAAACAAGCAGAGTAGATTGGCTTTGTTCCTCGGAAGCAGCGATTTCTTAGAATAGGAGGAAGGCCCTTTTAAACTGTAAATCACTCCAGTCCATTCTCGGCTCCTGGCCGCCCAGCGCTGTCACGTGGACGCACACAGCGGGGCTGAGCCCTGGCCACAGTGTCCGCACCACCCTGCCTGTCAGAACACGGTGCCTCTCGGTGGTGTGTTCAGTTCTTTGTATCCCTGACTCTGAATGGCCTTATTCTTTGTTTCCTTCTCCCTGCTTCCAGATCTCACCCCCAAGTCCTTATATTCCTTTTACTTTTCCTTTTTTTCCCTCAAGAGAAAAGGTGATGAAGAGGAGCAAGTCCGTTAGATGAAAAGAGAGGCCTGGGCTGTGTTTTCACCTTCAGATTTCCAGGCATAAACAAGAGGCAAACTCAGCAGCCGCAGCTTTTCTCTCTCATATGAAAAATAGATTTTCCATGAAATCATGAGCCCTTTCCTCCAGACTGCTACCCTTGCAGCACATGCTCTGCCTTCTCCGGTCGACTCCTCCTGCTGTACAAAGATTTCACGTATCCATGGGGCTGGGGGCTGGCAGCGGAGGAAGAGAACGTGGAGGGGCGGGGCTGGGGGTGTTAAGGGAAGCGGTGACACATTTCAGGTAAATCGCTGTCAGAGACGTGACATTTTCATTCATAGCTTTGTCAGAGTAACCTTTGGGGGAAAGGGGGAGAGTTGTCTTCTCCCACATGAGAGGTTGCCATTCATGTATTAATTTGCTGTTACATTTAAAAAAAAAAAAAGGAAAGAAACAACATACAAGGAAATCATTTATCTTTTTATGATCTGTTTTTCTCCCCAGAACTCCTCCTTCCCTTTTTTTTTTTTTTCCCTTCTCCCTGGGAAGTATGTTTTCTGCAGCTTCCGCTTCTTCCTTAGGCTCTAATACTTGAATCTGCATGCACCTCCCGTGCTTGAGTGCCGTGGCCTTGCAGGACGTGGGGGACGCGGGGGATGCGGGGGACGCGGAGGCTTCCCCGCCCCGCCACGAGGCAGGGTGGGCCTCTTCTTCTGGCTCAGTATGGCTTCTGCTCACAAGTGAAGCCCAAATTCTGATCTCAGCTGTTTGTACATAGCTCTGGATTCTTCAGAGGTCATTTGTCCCTCACCCCTTAATAATTAAGAGGCAAGAGGGTAGACACCCTTCTGGGTGGAAGAGAAGAGGGGTCTGGTGCTGTGGTCACTTGTCAGCCTTCCCTGAGGAGTTGACCCCAACAGTTAAGGATCTTTGGCCACCCCGCCCCACCCCCCACTTCTTTTAAGTATAAAAGTAAAGGGACTATCCGAAATGTTTTTTTATTTCTTCATCTGCTCAAGTCAAAGTAGTCTATGAATAAGCAGGCCTCCTTGTTTAGTATTTGAGATGTGTTAAGAAATAATGACGCGATCCCTACAGAGGAGAGTCTAAATGTAGCCTGTTTGAAAGTCACCAGAGAGGATGGAGAGTGTTGGGATTATGACCCCGTCTGTCCCTGTCGCGTCATAGAGGTCCCTTCCTTCCAAACTCCTTCTAAAGGTTTAGGAAGCTATTTCCTGTAAAGGTGTAGCTTCTACTTTATATCTAATTAGTGAGAACAGGCCAGTTTTATGCATCAAGATTCCAGATGTTGGAAGAATAAGAAGTTTACCTTGATATGCTCTTCCTTTTACAGCGTTTCTGAGATTAAGATGGAAGATATTTTGTCTGTTCTGACAAGGGATGATTGTTTTAAAGGGAGCCGATGGGGAAGCCAGGTGAGTTTTACTATTATACTTGCTCGAACAGACGTGACTCATTTCTTGATTTGGGGTGGTGGAGACTTTGTGTGTGGGCTAATTTGTTCCTCTGTCCAGCAGGCGTCTATCTAAGGGACCGTGAACATTAGGTGAGGCCAAACCTTGATTGTATTTTTCTCTCTCTTTGCTTCCGGTTGTGTTTGCTAGTCTCATCTGGTTAATGGGCTGCTGTCCATTCTGGAAGTCCGCCAGGCCGCAGCAGGCTTCCCAGAAAGGGGGTCTCCTCCCGGCCCAGAGTGAGTTTGGAGGCAGTGTTACATGCTCAGCCCTGGTGGTCCCTGTCCAGATCATCAGCAAGGACGACTGGCTGGACCCATTCACCTAAGGCAGCATGGAAGAAATAGATCTCTCTGTGTCTCCTTTCAGACACACTTAGTTCATCTGTTTTTTAGTGTGGGTGCCATACACGGAAGAAGAGTAAAGGTTGAGATCATTAGGGGGAAAAATCTGTGTTATCCATGCAGTTCCAAATGGAGATCTGGAGCATCCTTTCCTGCTGCTTTTCTGCCAGGCAATCGTCCCCCCACCCCGCTCCAACCCATGACTCGGTACGTCACAGATACGTGTGTATAATGTTGCTGAATGCAGTTTTGTCTATGAAATATTAATTATTTGAATATTTTACACTTGTTTTCTCAATCCTAAGGATAGACTGGAAAATTAGAGCCAAATAAATCAGGCTGAAGAGTTGAGGTGAGACTTGGTCAGTGAACGCTAGCACAACAGAAATCCCTGCAAGCAAGAGAAACAGTTGAAAGACTCAGTTGATCAACAGTTGTTTTAAGCAATATTTTGTTATGAAACATCCCATATTAATAGTTCGTTGTCAAGGGAGCGGACCAGGACCCAACCATTCATTGGTCCTTGCACACTCCTTAAGCTACTTCTAGGTAGGGTTTTTTCCTGTTCCCCTGGACACTTAATTACAGGCCCAGGACAGCATGGGGGAGGCAGGGGGGCCGTTCCTGCGGGCAGCAGAGCAGAGCGGTTAAGGGCACGGCCTCAGGGTCGGAGTCCTAATCTCATTTACCAGCTCCGCGGCTCCGGGCAAGTACTGGAGCTTCCTAAGCCTTGGTTTCTTCATATGTCAAATTGAGGTCATGTTAGTATTCTTCTGGTTAGGAGATTGGAGGATTGAGTAAGAAAGAACCTGGAAACCCCAACACAGTTCTGAAGGGTGTTTATCGTCATCATCAGTTAGTAGCAGATGTGGAATTCAAAGTTCAGACTCAGTGACACAAAGCCGAGTGCTTTCTGCTGTGTCACCTGGAACATTAGCATCTGCCTGCTCTCCAGAAATAAGAGCAAGCAGTCAGGTCACAAAATGAGACTGTAAAGGTTCAGTCCAATCTCATCTTTACTTACACTGTTTCTGGGACTGGCTCTGTTGTTGATGTTTGTCCCTGAACCGGGCACACATCAGTTCTGTCCAGGGAGCTGATCGTCGAGTGTATCTGTGGCTGGAGCCCCTGCTGCGGACGTTTCCCCGGGGAGGGGGCAGAGCAGCTCCAGTGCCCTCTGCTCTTCCAGGAGCAAGCCACGGCCATTTCTCCACCTCTGCCCTCCGGTGGCCTTGCTCTTGCTCGGCTCTTCCCCTCCGCTCCCCCACCCCCAGCCCCAAACCCCATAGGTCCCTTCGTGGGTGTGAGGCCAGCCTTGAAGCCTTGCTGAGGCCCTGAGGCAGGCAGACTTGGGTTTCAGTCCCTGCTTCACAGCTGGTGGTTCTACAACCTTGGGCAGGTTGTCTTCTCTCCAGCCTCAGTGTTCCCATCTGTAAACTGAAAACAAGGGTGCCCATCTTGAAGGTTGCTGTGAGGTTGACCTAAAATGAGGCAGAAAATACTCCATGTACTTCTGGGCCATGTCAGTTTGTTCCAGCCCCAAGCTCCTGCCTTGGTAGAGAGGGACAAATAGAATATATATATTTTTTAAAGATTTTATTTATTTGACAGAGAGAGAGATAGCGAGAGCAGGAACACAAGCAGGGGGAGTAGGAGAGGGAGAAGCAAGCTTCCTGCCGAGCAGGGAGCCCGATGTGGGACTCGATCCCAGGACCCTGGGATCATGACCTGAGCTGAAGGCAGACGCTTAACGACTGAGCCACCCAGGCGTCTGACAAATAGAATATTTTTATATTTTTAAGGTGTGGTGAACTTCGTTTTTAAAAAGAAAAAATGTTCGGGGTGCCTGGGTGGCTCATTCGGTTAAGTGGCTGCCTTCGGCTCAAGTCATGATCTCAGGGTCCTGGGATCAAGTCCCACATGGGGCTCCCTGCTCAGTAGGGGGGGTCTCTTTCTCCTCCACCCCCCGAACTTCTGTGTGCTCCCTTGCTCTCTCACAAATAAATAAATAAAATCTTTTTTAAAAAAGAGAAAAAGTGCTCAGCAAGGTTGGGCTTTCACTGACACCAAAATAACTGGTTAGCTTACAAAATTAATCCTACTAGGTCCCACATGTCCCGTTGATGCAAACCTGGCTTGTTTAACCAAAGTTAACTTGAATTCAGAGGCCAAAGAGAAACTAAATGAAATTGACTATATTAGTAATTACCACACAGATCTACAGCCTGGAAGAGTGTTTTATGTGTGTGATCTGTGTGAATAGTAAGATGAACAAAGTAGATGCTAGGTACAACTTTTAGTTCTGTTTTAATTGCTGTTCTCAGTATGGGCAGTTCTGTCTAGCACACGAACCAGTGCCAGACAGATAAATGTGGGCTCAGTAAATAGGTCTTTTATACACGTAGCCAGACACCTCATTATAAGGCCCTCAGACTCCTCACTCGGTTGAAGTCCATTGTAAATGTCCCTTTGGCACATACATTTTTGGGCTTCTATGAACAGAAAGAAAGTGAGTGAAGCATCTGTAAAATGTATATTTCATATTTAGGTATATAAAATATATATGGCTACGTCTGGGTGTGCGAATGTTCACCCACCTACAAAGAGAATAAATTTGATCTTTCAGCTTTACTGGGAAGCACTCAGAAGGTTCTAGGGAAGCATGAGGGTGAAACTCAACTTGGCAATCAAATGATTAAAACTAAATCCTTCCGTTTAGTTTTAAAAATACCTTCAAAGTTAGCAATATCAAGACGTGCTTCCAAAAAAAAAAAAAAAAACCCTCCCCCCACCACTGCTACCACCTAAAACTTTTTTACAACAAAAAAAATACAGCCCGAGTATCTTCAGCTCATCTGTTGCCTCTTGATGGGTGTGAAATTTTCATCTTCAAAGTATGCACACAACCCAAACATGTTTTTTCTACGAGTTTTTTTTTTTTTTTTTGTCCTATGAAATATGCCTGTAAACGGACCTTAACAAAAAAAAATGGGCCATGGTGAGATATTAAAATGAGATCAGCAGCCCCTTCCCTCAGTCCCTTTGATCGTCTCTTCTCTCAGGGATCAGTAGGGCTTTACAGACTAAGGAATACTGAATGTGGACCCTTGGAACTGCAGTTTCCTAAGCTAGCCCTGGTCTACTAGTTGCAAGCTAGCTTCACGAACCAGTACTGGGTCTGCACGTCTTTGAGGGGTGGGCGCGCCAGTCCTGCAGGGCATTCGTGCACCCTCGGGCTTTGACCTGCTCTCGTTACAGCAGCATTCCACCTGTCTGGGGCTGAAGTGCTGCCTGCATAACTCTGCCCTGTCTTCAGTTTAAATTTAGACTGTCCTCCCCAGAAGACAACTGAGAAATACCTCATTCTCAAGAGGGGTAATTTTAAAATAAAGTATTTCTGAAAGTGGGGGTAGGGGGAGAAAGACGTGCTTTTTCCTGAGTATATTATGTTTTCTGCATTAACTTTTTCTTATATTTTACTAAAACTGACCTCATCATTTCAAACGTGTGAACCTAGTTTTATCACCTTTTTTCTACCTATTTCACTTGTACACACCCATTACATATGTGTGTGTATGTAATTTTTTTTTTTTTTTTGGTTGGGAAGAAAAGATGCCTCATTTTGAAACCTAAAGGGGGAGTAAGAAAAGCCCTTTGTAATATATCGCCGTATTATCACTAAGTCCCCTGACAGTGTGACACAGAAGCAAGTCACCTGTCACTTAAGCTTGAGGTCTCTTTAATTTTCTCCTGGAATTCGCACCAGGCTGTCTTTAATTTGAGGCCTTTATTGGAATTCTGAAACCTCTCTGCCTCCCCGGCTCTCAGATCTATTCTGAGAGCTGTTACAGAATGTATACAATAACCAACAGAGGGATTCAGGCGGGCTGCAGCTCTGTTTATCTAACACTCTAGAGGGATTTTTGTGCTTATTCGGTCCTGGCTGCCCGGCTTTCAATATCGCTTTGACAACCATTCTGCCCTTCTCATTAATTTTAAACAGTTAAAACACAGGAAAAAGAGGAAAAAGTTTTCATTATTAAAGTGCTTTACTTTTTAATAACAGAGGATTCTGTCCGCCAGGGGAAAGGGCATCCTCGCTAATTTCACATTCATATTAAAAAAAACACACACAAGGAAGGTGACAGTTGCGTTGCCGAGGTGGCTTAACAAAAGGAGGGCAGCAAAAAAAAAAAAAAAGTTTGCATTTGAGGGTAAAAAAAAAAATCCTTGTTAATGACAATAGCAAATGTCCACTTCCATAACACAGCTCCTGAGTGACTTTTCTCTTGACATTCGAGTGGATAAAACCCTTAGGGGGACCATGTACTATGAAATCAGCTAGACTGTCATCAACCAAACAGGTAGCAGGAATGATTTGACAAAGCTAAAAACATTTTCAGGTTGTTAAAGTCTCTATTAATACAGAGAGGGACGTCAACCCAAAGAATGAGGCTTTTTCTTCACTTCCCTTTGTTCTTCCTCTGGTAGCTTTAAAAGTGAAAGAGACTCTAGAGCCCAGTTCGGGCACCCTGTCCTCTGCGGGGGTTATGGGAGGTAGGGACTAGGGCTCACACTGTTCCCTGGTGACCCACGTGGGCTGTGGGTGTTGGTTACTGTAGAGACTGAGTAGCATCTCTGAGAGAATCAGTGTCTTTGGAGAGACCTATTAGCCAAATTGAGTTTGGAGAATCTGGGTTCTTTGGATCTCAGTTTTACATTTAGTAGAAAGCATTCGTGTTTGTTTGAAGACATAGGAAACGGGCGCCTGGCTGGCTCGGTTGGTGTAGCATTTGGCCCTTGATCCTCGGGGTCGTGAGTTCGAGCCCCACGTTGGGTTTAGAGCTTACTTAAAAAAAAAAAAAAAAGATATAGGAAGCAACACTCGGTTTTAGGGGGATATAAAGAAAGGAAATCTTTTCTCTGGGATTTTTGAAGAATGAAAAAGATGTGATTTTTTTTTTTTTAATATTTTCCATCTGTAGAACCTTAGTGCATACAGATGTCACTCCTTACACAGGGATGGTTTGCTGCAGAGATCGTGTGGTCATCTCTGAATGTGGTGTGAAGGAATAGCCAACTCCTTAATAGGTCCCTGGCATCCAGCACAGTGGTCCCTCGCTGAAAGAATGGATCTGAAACACTACAACTCTCAGCCTCCCTAGGAATTGAGGGAGCATGCTCTGAAATTCAAGGACAGGCTAAATTTTAGGCAGGCCCCTGTGGGGCCCTCTTAAAGAGAAGGTCCCATTGTTCCCCTGAGGAGGGTGAGAGAGGGGAAAGATTTAAGGCCTCAGTAGGACACACAAGTCATGTGAAACCTGCCTGTGTTCAATGATGTTTTAAATGCCTGAATTGGACTTGGAAAATTCCAGAGTATCTCCAGTGGGCATTCATTTTGAACAAGAGGCCAGGAGGACGAGTAAGTAAGTAAACAAGTAAATAAATAGACCTGATCTTCTCCCTCACAAAGCCATCTTCATCTTTGCTTGACTTTAACATCTTTATAGCTCCCGTTTTTCCTCTAGTAATATTGAAAGGATTACCCTTGTTGGCCCCTCGGTGGTTACCGGGTGGTTTTACTGTTATTAAATCTATTATAAAGTGCTTCATTATTCCTGACTCTGACTCTGTCTCTTCTTTAATCCTTCCGCCACCCTCCCAGAAATCCTGTGCTGCTGGCCCCCAGGAAATCCGAGAGCGAGCCACCGTCTTGCAGACGGTGTTTGAAGATTACGTGCACTCCAGCTCGAGGAGGGTCTCCTGGGCGAAGAAAGGTCGGTGGATTTCGTGGGTGCTTGTGCATGGATAGCCCCCAGAATGCCGTCCCCACCTCCGCCCGCACACCCCCGACGGGCTGAGAGGCCAACCGGGGGGTTTCTGCTCTCCAACAAAAGCCTTCAGTCTCCCTTGTTCTGCAGGGTCTGGAAGCAGGCACGGAAGGCTTTAAAGCGATATTAAATGCTAATTTCATCCTTCCCCATGTTTCGCACAAATGAGGCTTTATCTTGGCTTACGTAGGACTAGAACTTTGACCCAGTGACTTGGATCTCAGGGATCCATTTTTGTCTTTCTTTGAAAACTGGATAGATGAGACGTGACACGTCAGCAGAGACCGTTGTAGGCATGGAAATTAGAGTTGAAGGTAAGGACCGGGAGCATCAGACCTGAGCAGTCTCAGTTTGGACATACAGAGGAGGATGTGAAAGAAGTGCTGAGGGAGGGCCCTAGACCTTGAACCCCGTTCCTGGGGAATTTACAGGAGAGCTAGGTGTTCACTTAATATTCAGGCCCTCTTCCCGGATAACTCGGCTCCTGGGGTCACCAGGCATTAGTGGGACTCAGCAGTTCAGTGGAGCAGAGCAGAGCACGCAGGACGGGGCTCTGAACAGCTCCTTACGGTGGCATGCGTGCGCCGTGGCTGGTGACTGTGTCACACGTGCCAGAGTGACGCGGTCCATGCTGGGGGCCCCTCGCTGCTTTCTGGTAGTTACCTACTATTTTGAGAAGAATGCCGGGCTGGCTTACCAGAACATCATCTTTTTATGAATTGAAATTAAAAAAATCATTCATTTAACAAATAGTTATTGAATTAGTCACCCTTCTAGGTGCTTGGGATACATCAGGAATCAAAACAGAAACCCTAACCTAACATTCTAGTGGGGGAGCAGACAGTGAGCATAGTAAAAATAAACAAATCATAAGTCTTTTAAAAGGGGTTAAGAACTATGGACAAAAACAGAGCAGGTAAGGGAGGTGAAGGGGTAATTGGGCAGAGTGCATTTTACATAGAGGGTCATCGTGAGCCCTGCTGTGAAGGCAGCCTGAGCAAATTGCGGGTCACACACTGCCGACAGGAGGGCGTGCCAGGCCCAGAGGCGCTCTGGAGGGCAGGGTGGCCACAGGAGGGGAGGGCCCGCGCAGCAGGGGAGGCTTGGGAGAGGGCTTTGGGGGACCCCGAGGGCAGCGGGAGCCATTGCAGGACTTGGAGCAGAGATGTGGCACGGCCCACAGAGGTTGGAGAAGATGGCTGGTGTGAGAATAGCCTGGGGGGCAGGGGTGAGTGCTGGGGGACTGGTTCCAGGCAATTGTGGTCATCAGGAGATCGAGGACAGTGGGTTAGTCGGCAGTGGTTTTTGAGTGCCTCCTGGATAGCCTGGCACACTATAAAAGCAGCCCTTGTTGTTGCCATCACACTGGAACAAACCAGAGCTACGCAGGATGAAAGACGAAGTCCCAGTGATGGCCTCATAACCGCTGATGAGTCGTTAGCGTGTAGCATCCTGGACTGTTTTCCCATAGTAGCCTGTGCTCGTATTTCCCTCAGGTGAATTCAGCAGTTCCTAAGGGTTCTCCTCGGAACCTACTTTTAGAGAAGTGCTAACACATGTCTCTCAAGAGGAATAGATTATTTGTCACGGCTTAACTACAGACGTCGGGCGTCTGTTGACAGGCAGAGTGAGCTTGCTGGGTGGTGCATCACGTGGTGTGGTGCAGGAGTTCTGGGTTAATAACAAAGTGGCCATGAAAAGAAAGAAATCAAGGCCATGCCGTCAGCTTTGTCATTGGTTTTGAGGTCAGAGGTGTTCTGGATCTCCTAGCAAGACTACGACTATCTCAGGGTGTCTGGTCATCAGAGTAAGGGTGTAGTGAGGAATCCTTAGAGAGTGTGGTTTTGTGTTTTCATTCGTCGTCACCACCACTGAAATCATTCATGCCAAGAAACAAGCCGAGTTACTTGTCTTCTCTCTAAAGGATATCGGAGTGGGGCCACTCTGCGGTGTTGAGGCACCAAAAAGGAAATTAACAGGCATTTTTCTCCTCTGCTAATTGATTTCCACATCAGATTGGTGATGGTCTGGGAGGAAGCCGCCTATGGTAGGTCTCGGCCGCTCCACTCTTTCCTCTTCTGGTACTCAGCGTGCTGAGCTCCGGAGGTCACAACAGGGGGACAGCGACTGCACCCCACAAGTTGAAACTCTCTTCTGCATTTCAATCTGCATATGCAAATTCCCCACTACTTCCGTGCCTCCCTTTTATGCATGCCATTTCAGAGCCCACCTCATGAATAATTAACAAAGCAGCTGGTTTTTGCCTTTATGGCAGAAAACTAGTTAGAAACTGGGCCAAGTATGCATTTGTTTTCCTTTTGCATTTCCTGACCCAGTCATTGTTAATAACCAGCGTTTAATTGTTGTCAGTCTCCAGAAAGAGTCACGCTTTTCCCCGCCTCATTTCTTGCCTCCTTTAGCTAGATTCAAGTGGTTAAAAACTGTGCTAATAGAAGTTTGAACTCCAGACTCCTGAACAAAAATTTCAGAAACTGGAGTTCTTTACCTACAAAGCACCACTTTCCTGTGGCGAGGCCCCTCCAGCCTCAGGGGGCCCACATGCGGAGGAGTTGTGCCTGGCTTGGAAGAGCTGCTCCTCAAAGTCAAGAACACCCAAACCACTGATGACAGATTAGCCCCCTCTCTCAGTGTGATTGCAGGTAGGCAGATGCTCGACCAAATGCTTTGATACTCTTGTGGTGTCAGGTAGACCGGTGCGTGTGCCTTTACTCGGCACAGACGTTCGTCCTTCTGGGGGCAGGGGCAAGTTTCTTTCCTCCCTACCTCTTTGATCTTAAGTATCATGCATAAGATACTACTATTCCCGATCAGATGGCCAAGAATAAATCTGATTTGAGGAACAAGGATGAAATAGATTGCCCTTACAGCTATGAGATAGGAGCCCGTGGCCCCGGAGTGCGTGCTCTAAGTGGCCGCAGCTTCCTCCGCCATCCTCGGTAAGTGCCCTCTTTCTCTGCTCTGGGCCCTACAGCCCCTATTCTGGCTGCAAGTTCTCGACACTGACCCCGGAAAGCATCTAGAACAGCTTCTGCTGAAATTCCTGCTTCCCTGAACCATCCAAACACGGGAGGCCATTCAGGGATGTGAGGACAGCCAGGTGTCGCTGGCCCCAGGGAGACAGGAGCCTTGCGGACAAGGAGGGTTAGTAAAAATACACAGTGCGAAATGCCGCCTGAGCAGTTGTGGAGGGAGAAGGCACGTCTGCCATTTCTTGGCAAACTCGTGACTCCTGCAGAGCTGTTAGCTGAGCGCCGGCGTCTCCTGGGACAGAGGCTCTCCTCCTCAGCTCTTCAGTTGGGTGCAGGAATAGGAGGCTAATGTGCTTACGTGGGAGAGCGGTGTGCACGAGGAGGCCTGGGCCAGCCTGTGGACAACCGGGACTGTAAAGGTGCAGTCTTTGGCTCGGCTTGGTGTGGCTGCGGTCTGCTTTGCTAGACCAGGAGTCAGGGCTGAGGCTCAGGAAAGCGGCGGCTCGGGGCGTGGAGGAGAAGAGGCCTGCACCCCGCCCCCGCCCCCGCCCCCCCCCCCGCCCCAGGGGCAGCAGGCCCCTCCCGAGGACTGGAGTAGGGAGCTCCGTGTCTGGAACCTGCTGTCGGAACCTGCAGGCAGTGCAGACCATGTGAAGTGTTAAAAGATTTCCCCTGAAAAAGCTAGTCCCCAGTTATTAAAAAGGGGAGTAAGCACAGATTTACGAGAGGGGTGCAGAGGAGTCGCCTTGGTTATTATTTCTCATCGATTGGGAAAAGGAGTTCACTTTACTCAGTAAATAGAGCTTTCATGGATTCCCAGGATCCTTCCAGGAGCTGATCTGCTAAAATGACACTTTTTATTACTGTTCATAAACGCCAATCTCCAGGTGCTGCTGGGATATTACGTTTAAGCTGTGGGCAAACTTGCCAGTCCAGTGGCTCAACAAGCAAGGGCGAGAGAGGCTGGTGTTTAGCGCCTGCTTTTCCATGAGACGAGCGGCGCTGGGCTCCGGCTCGGCCAGTGGGAGAGCCAGGCTTGGAAGGAAAGTGAGCGGCGATGGGCTTGGGGCTCCTTCAGAGCCATCTCCTCTTGCCCAGTTGCAAGAAGAGGCAGACACTTGATTTTCATTGAAATCGCAATATATTTGAGGGGAACTGGGTATAGGAACGTCTCTTTCCTCAAAGGGATACCGAGTTAAGGTGTAACCAGAGCTCCATGCTCCTGCGAACCATGGCTGCCTTTTCTCTGGCCAGCACTGGGCTCTAGAACAGGGGCGCCTTCTTAACTTTAAGACAGGACTGAAACCACGATGCAGCGTCGGATGGACGTCTCTAGACTGTTGGCAATCCTCAAGGGAGAGACTGTTTTGTGGGCTGTTTTAGAAATTTAATAATTGCCTTCCTCCTTTTTAGAATTCTGTTTTCATTGCCTTTTTTATGCAGTTTTCAAATGGGTAAGAAGCACTGTATCAGTAAATCTTAGATGCTTTAGAATGAATTTGGTTCTAAAATCCCAGGAGTCCACGAGGAAGCAGCAGCCCTCCCTGTCGATAGGGGGGGTGGAGGCGGGGCCTGCGGGTGAGCAGACTTAACAGCAGTAGTAACCCATCGTGGTGATAAGCAGAATGACAAGCACGGTAAAGCCTTTGGAACCTTTTCAATTTTATAACATGTGCATGTATTAGCTATGCAAAAATAAATGAAGTTGAATTAGCAAAATGTTTTCCTAACATAAAGGTCTAATGATCTTGTTTTTCATGAGAGAATGCCACATTGACCATGTTTTAGTTCCTTCACTCATTCTGCTCTTCGTTCATTTATATGACAAACACTTAGCAGCTTGTGGTGTCCCAGCTACCATGCAAGGCCCCAAGCCTATAACGGGGGCGAAAGCGGGGCCCGTGCCCTCCAGGGTGAGGACACGCTACACAGTAAAACCTAAAAATAGATTGGGTTTAATCAACAGATACTTGTGTCCTATAGGTTTAGTTTTTGAGGAATTAAAAAAATATATATACACAAGTAAAGATTTAGGTGGTTCCTGTACATGGTGCTGTCCTGGCTGTGTGTGGTGCGTTTCCCGGCAAGATATGGTGGGCAGGACAGCCGTTGGGCCAGGCACGTGGGGTGCTCCGATCCCCCATCCTGACGGCCTCTCTGACCCCCATTCCCTCCCAGCTCTGCAGGCCTTCATCCGAGCCTACGCAACCTACCCCCGGGAGCTGAAGCATATCTTCCATGTCCGGTCGCTCCACCTCGGCCACGTGGCTAAGAGCTTCGGGCTGAGAGATGCCCCCCAGAATCTGAGTGTCGCAGCTGTGAAGAGAAGGAAAGTGAACCTGAACAGGTAAGATGAGCGGAGTTTGCCCTGTGACAATGGCTGGAAGTCAGGTGGGTGTGGAGAGCTCTGGGCCCAGCAGCAGGGAGGTGACATGCTGGGCTGCTGCGTGCTCAGTGTCCGCTCTTCCGTCTTCGGTTCTTGTGGTAAATCATCACCAGTGTCTGCCCCTCTCTCAGTATAATAAGTGCTTGGAGCAAGAGGAAAAGCACCTCATCTGAATGTTTTTAAGGCACCTGCGGAACTGCAGTGGGGTCTCCTGTCGGGTCCAGATGTTGTGGGGATATTATTGGGGCAGCAAGACAAACCTGTTGGGTTGTCCTCACTGCCCACCAGCAGAGTAACTCGGGGACTTGCTGGAGTCAGAGCTTCAGATGTGCTGTGGTTCACCCTTGGAAAGCCTCCGGGGCTTGTACGAGAACTTCTGGCATGTTCTGTGAGATTCGCCAGGCCCTGTCCTGGTGAGATGGGAGGAGCGGCGTGTGGAGTTCCAGCTTAGCACCTTTCTCCTGCAGGCTAGCTCCAGGGACCAGCACTGGACTCCCTGCACCTCGTCACTCTCCTCGGTGCTGAGCACACCCCCGGGCAAGCGCCAGGCCCTCTCCCCCTCCCTCCCCTCCCGCAGAAAGCCTGTTCCGAACTATCCAGAGGTCCTAGGGAGGAGACCCTGCAGGGTGAAGACTGGGCTCAGAGTCCACCCCATGGTTTCAGGAGGTCCTGAAACCACAAAATACCTTCACAAAAGGTCCTTCTCTCCTCAGAGACCGGGTGTACTTTTAATATCAGCCTCAACCCCTTGCAGGAACCAGAATACTTCAGGTCCCATGGGCTGCTTTTAGGGGGAATTTGTGTAGTACGTGGGTGGGAAGGATACATTGAACAAACATTTGGGGGGCAGTGAACTCTTGAATGCTCTGGACAGTCACTTTGTATTGCATGTCATTCTTTTTGCTTATTAATTACAAATGCCACAATCCACTTGCCCTGACTCTGAGAATCTGTGGGCGTGCCACACTTTTCCTGCACGTTCCCGCACAATGCCCGCTTGCGCATTCGCCACCACCACCCTCATCGGTGCCTGGTTTCTCTGGAGCGCAGTGACAAAAGGGAGAGAGGACCACCCAGTGTAGGGAAATGATCGCTGGCCTTGGATGTGGGGGACTTGGACTCAGTTCCAGCTCCACTGTGATGTGAGCTTCTGAGCTTTGGGCCACATCTCTGCTTAACTTCCCAGAGCCTCGGGTCCCCCAACTACAGAAGGGAGAAGGAAATCAGTGTTTTTAGCGATTTCCCAAAACTGTTTTGAGAATCAGCATGAAGGTGGGTCATACAGATGAAGCACCTTAGAATGGAGACCTAGAAACCCGGTGGGTTAGGATTCTGGAACATCCAACATGATCTGTTCAGGGACTTGGCATCTACAAGGCTCTTTGTAATGGATACAGTTTGCCTAATTGTAATGCCGATTTGGGGATTTTTAAGGTGGTTGCTTTTTTTACTCATGTTAATACCACTCATATAGGACCATACTCCAGTAGTTCTGTGAGGCAAGTCGTTCTCGTCATGCTGCTGTTCATCCATGCCCAGACGAGACTAAGACACATCCAGCTCTGGTTTCTGCCAGGCGGTTTTGAGGTGCAGGGCGCTGCCTGCTGCCCCAGCTGCGTGTTCTGGTCAGGGCCGCAGCCAGCGACTTCTCTGCCCGTCCTCCCAGAGGGGGAAGACGCCTCACATCTACTCCCAGGCACGATGGCGGTGCACCAGTGTTAGGTCGCTGTCCTGGGATTGGAGGTGGCTGGTATCTCTCCATGCTGACTTTGATTTTGAGTGTGTGAGGCTTGTGGTCAGGTCTGAGGGTGACCTCCTAGTGATCTGGAAGCCAGGCCATCCTGCCACCGTTTCTAAGATGTTGGCACTTGGAGAAGATAGGAATGCACCTGCCAGTCGATTACTGGTAAGAGACGCGTATTTTGCTGATTCCTCTCCCCGCATGTAAATGCGGTCCCAGTATCTTATTGTTCACAGCTGATGTACCTTTATGACTGGGAATTTCATTAGCAAGTGTGAATCCAGATAGCAGCTCTTCAGACTGGGGTGTCCTCAGCTCTTCCCCAGGTCCTGGAAAGCGGAGTGGCAAGGAGGGAGGCAGTTGGGAGGGGGGCTTGGGGCCAGCATTGTCCTTACCTTGAGAAGCCACTAGGGAGAGAGCAGGCCGCCGCCTCCTGCTTCGGCTGGCCCTGCTAGCAGATGGGCACCAGGACTACCGTACCCCTGTGAGCAGGGGATTTAGCAGGGCTTTATTTCGGGAAGAATGGGCTGATTAGCCGATAAAGAGCATGTAAGATGGTATGGGGCAGCCTTTGATGTCTGGCTGGCGCGGCAGGGAGCCGGGTGGTGAGTGACAGCAGTGTGTCACAGGATTACTCCGCCCGCGACAATACCGCTCTCTGTTCTGGCCATGTCATCACTCAGTTACAGCTACTTTTTGGGTTGTTATGCCCTTCTTTTGAAGGCATTTCTCTCCAACACTCTCACGTCCTCCCACCCCGCCCCTGCCTCACTAACGCAGACGGGCACTCGGGAATATGGTAGGCACCTTTTTTTATTTGGGGAAATCTTGTCACTCGCGCAAGAAGAATGACTTTGCAGCTAATCTGCACATGGACCGTATAATTGTGGTCGGGGTAAGCGGCAGAGAAAACTTGACAGATTTTCCACACCTCAGTCAGGGCTTAAGCAAATGCCAGTTGCTGCTTCTTGAGCCCTGGGAAGAAAAGTGCATTAAAGCCAACAAAGTGCAGAGAGTTACACTGTGGCCACAGTGATTATTCTGAGCCCAGGCGTCTCCTCTGAAATCCATCTGTCAAGAAAGAGAGTGGTTCCTTATGTTTTGTATGGATGGATCAAGTAATAGCACTAAATTCGCCAAATTATTCTGCATTCCACTTGATGGGGTTTACTGCCTAGAATAGTTACATGTTCTGTGCAAACCTCTGATAGCTGCAGACACCAAACAAGGAGTTCGTCTGGGCATTAGAAACACGAAGCAAGGGCAGGTTAGCTCAGGTTAGCAACGGCAAAGGGAAGTTTTACCTCGTCTGTGTGCTTTTAGTCCTTTGCTTGACCACTGTTCAGAAAAAGAAATGATGTCCCCAAATGAGATCTTAATCACCAGGTCTGTGTCTCCTTTTTCAGTCCTTAGTTCTGAAAGGGAACATGAGCTGTTTCTCCCCCGCACGCAAATACAGTCATGGTTACAAAACTCTTCTGACACCTAAATGCAGACCTGCCAAAGCAGCCCCCACCCCAAACCCCGACACAGACATGCACACAGGGAGTCGGTGCTGGTGGTAAAATATTGAGTGGCCCCTTAGCAACATCCGTCATAAACACAGCCTTTTCCCCCTGTGAAATGCAGTTCGGATCTGAAGCTAGGTAGATTCAGCAGTTACTTCAGAGAAGCAAAGGTAACAGACCTTCCAAAATTTCCCATCTTCCCAGGGGACACTGAGCCCCAGTGTCTGCTTCGGGAGGGCAGAGTTGTGTTGTTTGCCAGGGTGTCTGTGTAGGCAGTCACACGAGTCGTGAGCAGGCATGCTGTGGACGGCTGCGGGTCCCTCACCTGTCTGACACCGTGGAGAATGGTTCAAGAATAGAACGCCTTACGGTGTCAGCGCTACCGTGACAGTACGGAAGAGCGAGTCTGCTGGTTGTAGCCACCCTCCCTCGTGTGAGTTACATGCTGGCAGCACGAAAGCGCTGCTCTTCCCCACACGGTTTAGTCTGTAGGTCCCTAAGACTTGTCTACCCCTGGCTTCTGCCACCTGTGTCTTTCTGATGTTTTTCTTAGTGCCTAGGAACATCTGCGACATCGCCTTTATCAGTAACCCAATAACTGTGCTCCCCTGTTCTCAGCTCCCTCCTCTTAAAATTAGTAGAAAAACAACAGTCTGAATTGTTGACTGTTCTTAAAAGAAATGCAGTTTTGTTTTATTTGTATACATTTTCTCAGGCCAGCCTTGTTAAGTGTTACCTGATCTTACCAAACAGGTAAACAGTCTGAAACGAGGGATCTCTTAACCCTAACTACTGGGTCTGTGTGTGCGTGGCCAGGGCTCGGCAGGCTGTGGTCAGTAATACAGGGGTACGTGGGGGCTGGCTCCCCTGGGTCCTGGCCTCGGGGCAGAGCCACCAGCACCCGAGCACCGCAGAGCATTGCCTTAACCTCTGTCACCCCCAAAGTTTTAGATACAGTGCGTTCTCTCATGGAGAGGGTGCTCACCAGACTTTTCCCATCTGAATGATCACAAACGCTTTATCACCAGTGTTTAAACTGGGGGTTTTGCAGAGCTCCGTCTGAGGCATTTTGCAATTTTGAAGGCCTTTGCCCTGTCACTTGCTGTGATTCTCACCCTCGCCTGCTCGGTAGTTGTTAAATAACTACCGAGAGTCCCTACTGACTAGTACTCCAGTGCCCCCCTCATGTCCTAAATGCCGAGTAAGGGGGGTCACACAGTGATGAAGAGTCGGGACTGAGCCACTTCCCCTGTTTGTGCCCTGGGACAGGTGACTCAGCCTCTCTCTGCCTAGTCCCCCCACCTCCCAAACGGGGAACTGGAGCTTCATGGTGCTGTCGTGGGGACCAAACTAGGTGTGGAGTGTAGGGCGTCAACACGGTGTCGCACGTGAACACACGGGAGCACTTGTTGCTGGTTCTTTGCGCCCGCCTTCCCTGTCCCTGTGAGTGTCCCTGCGATGGGGAGCAGGAAGTGTGGCCAGCGGTCAGCTGTGCAGCACCCTTGAACTTGTCTTATCAGGAACAACCTTGTAAACGTGGAGCTGGTCCTCTCTGAGACACGCATTAAGAAGCTGCAGCTGCACCTCCCTGTAAGGCAATATTCTCATCATTAGGAGCAGCTTGCCTGCCAATTTTTATGTGGCATTTACAACCTCCCTAATATCACTTAATTAGCTGAAGGCAAACCTGGAATCTTGCCCACTGTGAAAATTTTCTCGATTTCATTGAGCCAGTTATTCTGTAAAAAAGATTGGCCAAACATGAGATCAGAGGCTAGATAAAGCCACACTTGAAAACGTGGGGATCTCTGTGAGAACCCTCCCCACCCCCTGCATGTGGGCCGGATCTCCCCTTATCAGGTCCGGAGCAGCATTCAACACCGTTGACCACCCTGGCCACCTTGCACTGGTCTCTTCCCGCCGCTTCTTGAACCCTGCCACAATCAGTGGCAGCTCTCGGCCCCTCACCTTCCTCTGGCCTTCTGCAGCAGTCTGCGGCCACTCTGCTCCCCTCCAACCTGCACTCCAGGCCGAAGAGCCTGCACAGCCCTCCCCCATCACCCTCGCGGCCAGCCTTTTGCTGGGTCTCATTGCTCTAATGACTCAGGCAAGTGACAACAGCAGACCCCCTCTTCCCAAGGACCTGCGTTGGGGATCAGCCCACAGAATGGGGGACAAGCTGGTTCAGGAAGGTCAGATCACTCGACTTCAGCCTGAAGACCAGAGGGAAAACAGCTAAGGACTACCGGACAAAGCCTTGAGGACAGATGTGCGTGTCCTGCGTAACAGGGGAGCAGAACCTGCTCTCAGGCTCCCCTGAGGAGCTGTATATAATACAGATGCCCAGGCCCCAACCCAGGCAACCATGGTTCAGGAAAGTCTGAAGTCATCCAGAGTGGGATGGAGGTGGTCATGAACTTGACTAACAGGTCTCTAGACCCAGGTCCTCGGAGCAGGTGATGGGGTGTCCTTAACACAGGAGGGCCACGAGGTGCTGCTAAGTGTATGTGTGTTCTGAATTGGAGACAGGATTAATTGATAATTTAACGTAGAACCTGGATGAGCTGCACTGGCTGTAGATGGGACCATGTCCGACTGGCCTCCCCTATCAAGGGAGAGAAGATGGGTCACTTTGAAGTCCACACTGGATTATCGCTTTGGGACATCTGTACTCTTGTATATTGTCCAGACTGCGACAGGGACAGAAGTACTGTGGAAGGTGGCTGGGTCTCTTCTGGTGGAACACACGGCCCAGCACAGAGTTGTCGTTCAGTCACCTGTTGGTTTTGAGCTCACCACGTTGCATTCATAGGTGGTTCCAGGTGGGTGGCCTGGTGTGGGCACAGGCTCCAGGGGAGGGCTTGCCCTCTTCCCCTCAGCTCACCCGGTGCAAGACCAGTCTTCATTCCTTTCCCTTCTTGCCAGTCAGGGGCTGTGGGCCCCGGCTTAATTACAGCGGTGCACATGCAGCTTTTTACATTTGGCCTTTTGCTTCAACCACTATTTCTTTCTCTCTGACACCATGCAATTACCAGCCCTGGGCCTCCTCGTGAAACAAACACACCCTCATCCCCACCCGGCTAATGAGGCGATTAGAGGGATTTCCCAGTGACCTTGCTCTTCCCGCACACCTGGGTCACCTGCAGACAGCGGGAGCCACAGGGTGTGCTTTCAGTCAAGCCGTCAGGGCTGACAGCAAAGGACAGGAGCCCAGCCAGCCTCTCCTGGGAGCTGCTGGGGCGGTCACGTTCGCTGCTGGGGCCTTCCAGGTACTGGGGTTGGAAGACGCAGCTGGCCCAGCACGACTCAGCGGAGGGCAGTTGAGGCTGCATGGAGCAGGAGATGCCAAGCTCTTTGCTAGGTTGGCCTTGCTCGGAGCTCTTCCGGTTCTTAGCATTGGAGAGATAGGAAAGGAGTGGTGGGCCCCAGCTCTCCTCTCCCTACACATGGCTCCGTTCAATTTTAGTCATCCTGGGCCCCTCCTGGCCCCTCCTGGGGTTGACTCACTCCTCTCATCTGTCCCCATGGTCTTTGGGCTCCTTTCCTGAGTAGGAAGGTGTGTGTCCCCAGCCCCTCTGTGCTCTCCTTACTTCGATGAGGCCAGAGCCTTTGCATCCTGCTACGACCTGAACAAAATGACTGCAGGTCTTTTTCAGATATCCTCTTCATTCTGGCCCTGAGTTACAGCAACAGCCCGAAATGGAGAGTAACGTCTTAACTACTTAGTAATCCAGAAGAGGGATGCAGTTGGAGCACCGCCCTGGAGCGGCAGCCTAGGACTGTGGGACTCTTCGGGGCTTCTGCGTGCTCTCGGCTGTGCTGAGTCCAAGTGTGGGTCCCATGGAGACTTCACTGGGGCCCTGTGACCAGGGCTGGTCCCCAGTGACCCGGGAGGACGTGGGCGGGCCTGGCCCCATGGCCCTGAGTCTGAGAGAGCCTGGAGCCCATGGTCTGAGCACTTGGGTGCTGCCTTGCGTGCCCTTTGTGGACGCTTCCAGCTTCTGGAGTTGATATTGGGCAAAGTAACAAGTATTTGGAACTTGCTAGAGCTGTTTTTCTGTGTGAGCAGATAGTTGTTCACGTAGCGGAAGAAACAGACTTGAAGCAGGAGGTCAGTGGGTTGCGTATACAGAAGACTTTGGTTTGAAACCAGCAGAGTATCGACCCCTGGAGTGGGTGGTAGAAGCTTTGTGTTTGTGGGGCAGTCACCTGGAAAGATCTCCTAGAAGATGATGGCAGGGAGGATCTGAGTCCCACTTTTTCTCTGGCTTCCTTCAGGGTCTAGGGGCAGAAGGGTGCGGTGCAGTGGGGAAGCCTGGAGCCGACATCAGATGTCTCGAGCTTGATCCCAGCCCTGGCGACAGCGTGCTTGCACCGTGGGGCCTGTAGGGCTGTGTGGCATGGGAGACGGTACTGAACGTGGAGCACCTGGCGTGGAGGCCGTGCTACTGTCTCCCACCGCCCCACTTCCTCTCTCTGCGTCAGTGAGTGAGGGGTGAGCACTTCCCGGAATACTCCTGAGTGCTCCCGCCGCCGCCTGCCCTTGACCCACCTCCGTGGCTCCTTGGTCCGGAAGCCTCTGCTCCAGGCCTCCCAGCCGTGGGGTCCCGCCACCTCCCCAGTGGACCCTGCTTGCTGTGAGAGCTCCTGGAAATGAGCCCCGACAGACCACTTTCGTTTTCCCCCCTTTGGTCTTCTTTCCATTCTGTGGTCTCTGTGAGATTCAAATGCTTGAATGTGCATGATTTGCAAACACAAAAATACAAGGTGCTGTTATCGTTGATCAAAGCCGTCCCTGGTCCACAGGACATGTGTCGGATATCTGATGATGGCTCCTTCTCTCCCGCCTTTCCTCTTTTCCAGACTGTTAATAACAGTCAACATTTAACGAGGGCCTTTGCAATAGGCACTGTGAGAAGCGCTTTGATTCATTAGTTTACTTAATCCTTTTGTGAGGGAGCAGACTGGCACGAGGAGAAATCTGACTTCGGCCAGACTTAGAGAGTCGCACAGCCCGTGCGGGACGGCGCCAGGGTCCACCCCCTCGGAGGGGCCCACTCTGCCCCTCGGTGCCGCCACCAGGCCCTGCAGCCCAGCGCCTCTAGCAGCTCCTCGGTCACAGTCGTTCCTCTGGGCGGCTCTTCTCTTGGCCCAGGTTCTTTCCAAAACCGGGCCCGTGAGACTCCCCAGACATGCAGCAGAGACTGACCAGCACAAAGAGGACAGTGATCGTATCTGTTGGTCTGTTAATGGTAAGAGCCGGGACCGCGGCTGCCGCTCATGGGGGGCTCAGCTCCGGCCAGGCTCTCGGTGTGGCAGGGAGGTGGGCGGGTCTTCCAGCCAGCTGCTTTGCCTCAAGAGCAAGACGTTGCCTATGTCCCTGTTCTGTTTCACCTTTCAGCTGAGGCCCGTCCCTTTGGCCTGCTAGGGTGTGGCAGGTGGTCTGTCATCCCATGTGTTAGCTGTCCCTGCAGGCTGCTTTTCATCTGCAGATGTGATAAATATGCCTCATAATATCATCCAAGGCATCCATAATAATGTCAAACAGGACAGGCCCAGAGGGCTGAGCTCTGGGGTTTGGTGCTGAAATTCTGCACCGAGCTTATCAATCTCAGGCAGCATTTTCAGGATATAATCATACCAGTTACAAATGCACTTAATTGTTTCCATGTCCACTCAGTATTTCTCCATCTCTTTATTTTCAGAGAGAATTAAAATGTGTCAAGCATTCTAACATGCTCGTAGGCCTGGATGTGGAGGCACTTTTTGACATGGGAGAGACTAAGCTTGGAGAAAGCTTTTGACTCCCCGGGGGCATCAGTTCGGTGAGGGGCAGAGCTGGGATTCCAGCCAGGGTCCTCAGAACTCTCGCCTTCTACCCTTTCCCTCCCCAGCACTGCCACCCTGCCCAGGGATGTCTGTGCCTAAGTCCTGACAGAGCTTCTGTCACTTGGGTACAGAATCTCTAAGTTCCCCTCCATTTCCAGGATTCTGATTCCGCTCTTCACTTTTAGGCCTCTGCTATCTCTAAACATTATCTCTGTCCTCTCTTCCGTTGTGCCTGCCCTGACAGGCGGCAGATCTATCACGAAGTCAACGTACTGCTCACCTGTGACCAGTGCGGCCTGGCAGCATGCCTGCCCTCAGCCTGAGGCTCAGAGCTCCCTTCTGCTTTTCACTGGGTCTTGTTCTTGGATGTAAGGCAGGAACCCACTTTTTGTCAGTCCCTGTGTCCACAAAGCCACTCTCGGGAATTTTCCTGCAATGTCTACCGCCACAGCGGGGCTCACTTGGAATGGGGTGGCTTCTGGGGCCCTGGTAGTTTCACAGAAGCTAGAGTTGGTCTGATCCTAAGAAATCATAAAGAAAGCATCCCTTATATGGCCCACGCACCAGCTTATATCTCACCTTTCAGCTGAGGCCCGTCCCTTTGGCCTGCTAGGGTGTGGGGGCCCAAAGCACTCTGGACCCCCAAGGTGCGGCCCCCCGCTGGGGACAGCAGGCAAGCTGAAACAGAATCCAAAGGTTAAAGGAGTCTTGGTATAGTTGCTGTTCCTCCAGTGGCCGTGAAAGGTTTGGGTTTGATAGTGTGTAGGCTAAATTATCATCCATGCTGGCTGATTCCTTACTTGAACCACTTTGTGTCCTCTACCACAGAGGGACTGCTTGTCAAATTCTCCCTGGAGTTGTTTGTTACTCTTACTGCCATCTGAGAGCCACCAAAACCCCGCTCAGACATTGCTGCCTTCCTTCATCCATAAGAGCAAGGCGGGAAGGAGAAACTTTTGAGTCCGTCTCAAGCCACCTGAAAGCATCCCTGTTTCCTACCAGGATCACTTAGAACCCAGGCTTTTCTTCCAGCTGGGGGGCTTGCTTCCCCGCAGAGCCCTTGGTGGGGGGGCGATCTCACCGTGGCTCTGGGTCATTTGTTTATATGCAGAATCTTTCAGATCCGAGAAATAAGTACACTTGACTACTCCTCCTTCTGTGTGTCTGTCTTAAGAGGAAAATCCCTCACAAAATCAAGCAGACTAACAGCCAAAAGGAAAGAGGTTTTGATGGGTAAAGATTAAAATACTTTGATTTTTCAGCATAGGGCAAAAATCTACCATTTGATTTTTTTTTCCTAAAATACACTTTTTTCTGATTATAAAAATAATACATGTTCATTGTAAAAATTCAGGAAATAGAGAAAAGCTTTAAAATCACCCATAAACCCACAATCCAAGTTAACCTTGAATCACATCTTTTATGTCCTTCAGACTTTCTCTGCAAGTGTACGTATTCGGGTCTCTTTGTATCTGTAATGAAGCTGAACAAATGTGAGTTTTTAAACTGCTGTTTATCACCTGAGTTATCCAGCCGTTAACATTTAAGATGCACTCTATCAGGGGCTCCAAGGGTCTCTGAGATTTTGAGATAACATGGATGTTGTCTTGTTATTAAAAGTATTTCGGGATGCCTGGGTGGCTCAGTCCGTTAAGCGTTCGACTCTTGTTTTCAGCTCAGGCCATGATCTCAGGTCATTGGATTGAGCCCCTCACTGGGCTCCGTGCTGGGCATGAAGCCTGCTTAAGATTCTCTCTCCTCCTCCCCCTGCCTCTCCCCTTATACAAAAAAAAATTCACGAAGAGACTTCTTGTTTTGATGACAACTTAACAGCACGGTGGTTAAGTGTGCAAGTCACAGGGTCAGATTTTCAGGGCTGAACCCCCAGCTCTTCTGTCACTGGTTCGTGACCCTGGGGGTGCTAACGGTACCTGTGTCATGGGGTTGTTGTTGAAGTAAATGAGTTAATACCTGTTGAGTGCCAAAAACAGTACCTGACCTGCCCTAGGTGCCATGTGAGTGGGGGTAGTAGAATTATTACAGCCGCACGGCCAGGCCGAAAGTCTTGGATTTAAGACTTGTTTTACCTTTAAATCCCTTCACCACCGGTGTAAGTTACATGTTGTTTCAATATATTTGGTAGGCTTTATTAGTGTTGGCCACCATCATCCTCCCCATCTCTTCAAACAGCACCTGCAGGAAGTGTTCTGAAAGTTGGAAAGGGGGTGACGGGTGCATTACGAGTCCCGGGGAGGGGGCAGGTTTATTGTCCAGTGACTGTCTTGGATAACTGGAAAGCTGTTGGGGAGAAATCGGTAAACCAGAAGAAACTCTCTATGGAATTAAGGCAGTAGCAGACTAAAAGGTAGTATGCTTGAGCATTTTTTAATGTGAGGATGAGGAAGACTTTTCTAAGCCTGACCCTAAAGCGATAAAACGGAAAAGAAAACATCAATTGGCTTGACAGTACGTAAATAAAAGAAGATAAAGTGAAACACTCTGTCCTGCAAAAGGACACCACTAACACAAGCCGGAGCTGGGGTGGCCCTCTGTGAGTCTGTCCATAAAAGCTGGGAGGAGGTCCTGAGGCCCCTCCTCTGCAGCGGTCACCCTAGCGGGCATATTGATTTCCTAATTAGGCTGTGATTTCACCTTATTGGCAGTGAAAGTGGCATCTGCCCATCCTGCCGGGTAATCCAGCCTGGTGACCGAGGGGGCTCATTCAGCCTTCACTACAAGGGAACTCCCTGTGGTTAGATAAACTGATCTGTTGCTTAGTAACTGCGGGATTACTCGGGTGGACCGGGAAGTGCATTCGAGAGGGGTTTGAGTATTTGGAGGGCAAGGAGGGCAAGAAAGTTGGCGAGTCCCTGGGAGAACTGCAGCTTGGCAGGAGAAGGAAGTGAGAGCCCACATGCGCCCAGCGCGGGCCTGGGTTGAGAACATTCCACCTTCCCATCTGTACTTTGCCTTCTCGGCCCTGGGCCTCAGAACAAAGGAACAGCAGACAGCGAGCTGGCCAAGGGGCAAGATGGGTCCTGCTGCTCCAACAGCAGGGGAGGCTCCTGCAGGGTGACCCTGAGGTCCACGTCCTGAGGAAGGGGTCTGGGTCTGAAAGATCAAACCCTGCTTGCTCTCGGGACCACCAAGAGCCTTGGAGTTTGGGTTTGGGTCCCAGGTTCAAAGTACATAGACTAGAATGAGATCATAAAATAGTTAGGACATTTTGAGATCACAAGCTCCAGGCTTAAGCAGGACCACCTCTGAGACGCACTTTCAACAGTGTCCTCTACCACAGTATGGACTTGAAACTCCTTCGTAAACATGCCCCCTCGGTGGCACCCCGTACCCACCAGACGGGGCCGTCTGCCGCCAGGAACACCCAGCTGTGTGTGTCTGCGACGGGACGGAGAGTGTGTGCGTGCATCTGCCTGCCCGTGTGGCCCCTCCGGTGGTACGGTCTCCGCCCCGGCTGCAGGACCGCCGGGAGGGGGGCACGGGCACAGCGCCGGGCGCCCTTGGCCGGGAGCGTGCCGCTTCTGCAGGCGGCGCTTGCCCTGTGGGCAGTGAGGGGTCAGTCGCCCCGATCGGATCCTGGTTATTTATTGTGCGTTAGCAGGGGCAGGAGCAGCCTCTGAGGCGCTAGAGCCTATGCTGGGGAGGATATTTTGACTAAAATTTTGCATATTTTGAAACTCAGGCTGTTACGTTTAAAATTATACACATTGTGAGTACCTGGCTTCAAAAGGGGAAGCAGCAGCATTTCTTCCTGTCAGAACCTTTTCACTCCGTCTGTCATGTAACCCGACTAAAAATAAACTACAAGCACCAGAACTGACAGCCTTCAGTTTGGAACAAGCTCTCAAGTGCAGGCCTGGCTCCCGCAGCTTCCCAGCCCCACTCCGGACCCCCGAGGTGCGGCCCCCCGCTGGGGACAGCGGGCCGCCCTGCCCACCCCGGGCAGGACCCGCGGAGTTAGAATGCGTGCCCTGTAGGAGAGGGGGGTGCAACCACAAATGCCCTGGCCTGCCTCCTGTGTGGCCTTGGGGGAGTTGCTTGGCACCTCTGGACCTCAGTTTCCTCGTTTTTAACTGATTGACCGAACTCCACATGGCAGGTGGCAACCTGTGTGTCTGTTTAACCCTTACAACACCTATGAGCTTTGTTCTAAGTGTCCTCCCATTGTTCAGATGGGGAAGCTGAAGCCCAGAGAGCCTTGTTCCACGTCGTTCAGCTAACGAGTGATGTTCCAGGCCAGGCACCTCCATCACCCCCGCCTTTCCTCTTCCTCCTTGCTCCTTCCTCCTTGGCCACCCAGATTCGGCCCCTGTCCCCCTTGTGTGACCCCAGGACTCCCCCATGTCAAATTGTGGTTATTTGTCTCCCTTGATCCTGCTGGGCCTTCCTGATTGTTGGCCCCAGGACCAGCAGCCTGGTGGGAAGCGCGTAGGCTTGAGTCCCTCTGACGTGTTTGCGTCTCTGCTTCTGCACCTGTGAGCTAGATGGTCCCTCCTTGTCTGTGACAGGAGGGTGCTGTCACACCACCTCGTCCTGTGGAGATTATGTGAGATCATGAACCCAGGAAGCACTGTGCTCCGTACCCCTCACTCACTGACGCGGCCATGCGCTGCTGATAGACTCCAGCCCTTAAATACTGGCTCCTCGTTACCTCAAGTCTTCGTTTTTCCCAACAAAGGGTGACTGTGTCTCCCCGCTGTGTGTCATGGTAGAAAGCCCGGCTCTGCCTGTGCCGCGGGCTCAGCCGCCCCGCCCCGCCCCGCGCAGGGTGCCTGTAATTAGGCCTGGTCGCCTTAGCCTAGGTGCGACGCCGTCACACGATTCTACGGCCTTTCAGCATCTGTTTATTAGCACATTAGTTCTGTTGCTAATTCTTGAGTTTTAAAGGAGTTCCGTTATGTTTATTTTGACCACAGCTTTAGTCCAGTTGAGCTCTGATTATTACAAAGGAAATGTTGTAACTGTAAGTCACAGAGGGTGACATGTGCCTCTGTAAGAACCCCAAGACACCATGTTACCCTAAGACCCTGCCATCGGGGGGTTGAGGGAATGGCCCACGTAACACTATGGGTTTCTGTTGTTGTTGTTGTTTTGGCTAAAATCCTGTCTTAGGAAACATTTACTATTCATTTTCATAATCATTCTTCCTGTGTACAATTGAACTTCTACAAATTTCTGCCTCGGATCTTCTGATCAAATGGTAAGGCTGCTGTCTCTTGAAAACAAGTTACTAGTATTCAACGTCTGAGATTGATTTTCAGCCTTTGGCACTTACTTTCCAAGTGGGTTGGGCAGGGAGACCCCCTTGAGCCGCACCCACGTCTGTGGTCTGCTCCGGCCGCCGTGCGGACGCCAACCACGCTGCCCCCGCACACCCTGGCCTTGGGGTTTTTGAGGTCAGCAGTACTTCCTGGAGTCTCCTCAGCCAGTGAAGAGGTGAATGTGACTGACACCCCAGCCTTCCCTGTTTGGCCCCGTTGGGAGGAGGCCGGTGACTTTGAACTGCGCGGGCCGCACTTGCAAGGAGCCGCTCACCGCGAGCTCTCACCGCCAAGTGTTGTTGAGTTTTAAGGCGGGTTTTTTCCTCATCCTTTGGCAAACTGCTGTATCACACACTTCATTTGCCATCAGAGTGTGAGTGTGTACCGTTCTTTTTTTTCCATGAAAACAACATAGAACAAAGCGTCACTTTTAAAAATGCCATGATATTTTGCCACCGTTATGAAAATCTGTCAGCGCCATATCTAATCTTCTGGTGCATAGAATATCAAAACAAGCACTATTGAAGGGATCGTACTTCTGTTAATACAAAAATGTCAGTTCCACAGTCTCGGAACCAGCTGCTCTCAGCCTCTTTCCAAATGGGAAAGAAAAAAAATAATAAAGTTTCTTTTCCCCCTCTGCTGTTACTGTTCTTCAGGCCTGACCTTCATAAGAAGACCCAGAGTAAACACCGCCTTGCTGAAATCTTGCGTTCCGAATTCTCAAGTGGAATGGAGGCTGGCGTCGCCAAGGTCAAAAAGCAAAACAAACACGCAAGAGCCCGGCAGCCAGCCCCGCAGCACTGTCTGCAACCAGCGCGCAGCCTCGGCCATGGGAAAAACTAAGAAACGCTCCCCGTGAAGCAGAAAAACCCAAAGAGACTTACTGGGGGACAACAGGAGTTCCCAAAACAGTTTTCGTTTTTTTTGTTTTTTTTAACTCTGCCTCCACAAGCCTGGGGCTTGGGGTGGATCCTGGAGGCCCCAGAGGCCGGGGCTGGTGTCCCGTCCTTGTCAGGAGCCTTGTGGGAAGGAACGGTGCCACTTTTCCCTGCAGACGGTGTCCCTGACCCGGAGAAGCCACAGGCCTCACCCGGCAGGGTGGGGCTCAGCGTCGTGTGGGCGAGCCAGTTCTTACCTTCTGTGAGATAGCTTATACTTTGTGTTTCCTCCAGCAGAACCGTCTTGGCCCCAGGGTTACAGGTGCCCTGCGGCCTCTGGTGAGGGCCTGGTGGTGCCGGCATCGGCAGGGAGGCCTCTTCGTGCCTCGGGACAGGGTTCTGTCTCCAGGTTTTCATTAGCTGCCCTGTATTGATGCATGGATTAGCGTGCATCTTGTAAAATAGGATTGTAAGGACTGGAATGCAGTTTGTGAGAGCGAGAAAAACCATGAGCTCGTTTTCTTGATGTACGAGTGCTTTGTGGAAAAGGGCCCGGCAGGCTTGGGTGTGGGTTGGAAGGCTCCCGGGCCCTCCCGCTGGCTGCTCTGGACCCCAGGTGGCATTCACGCGTGTGGCTGCCTTGTTCATGGCCACGGAAAACTTCTCTCACGGCTCATGGATGTGCTGGCGCCTTTTTTCTTTCTTTATTTTTGTTTACCATTGCCTTGGAAGTCAAAGGGCACCAGTCTCCCGAGTGTTTTCTCCCACCGAATCCCACCTTGTCTTCAAGTCTGGGGTCTGGGGTTCTTTGTAGTGTGGCCCAGGCCTCAGCCGCCCCTCCCCCACTGTGTTTCCCTGGGAGATTTGAGAGCCCCCCCCACACACAAACTCCCCACCCCCGCTCCCGGCGTACTGATTTCCCAATAAGTGTCCAGTTGGGATGCAGGGGATTCCAGAGGGGAGTCTGCCTGGACAGGTGCTCTGTTGGCTCCACTTTCTCCTGTTCTCTTTCCCACCTTCCTCCTCCTCTAGTTCCTGCAGAGGGAGCTGAGGCCCCACTTCAGTAAACCCTCCAGATCCCACAGGAACGAAGTGGCCAGGAGCGGATTGTGAGAGTTGCAAGGTGGCCGTCTGCGGGGTCCACGGAGGGGTCGGCGCCCTTGCCTCTGTCCCTGTCTGGTAGCCAGGGTAGGGCAGTCAGCTGACACCCACACCAGAGGCCCCCCGGGGAGAGGGCCAGCAGGAGCCCAGTGAGCACTAATCCTCCACAGGGGGACAATGTGACCTCCTCCGAACGGCTGTCACATACGAATTCATAGGGACGGTTGGTGAAATTTCTAACAATAATAATGATGATAATGATAAAGCCCTACAGCACATGTCAAGCTGACTTGGGGAAATCTGCCACCGTTCTTTTACTTCAGTGTGTAATGGTTCACAGGATTTGGGTGAGAAAAGGAGGCATCAAACTTGAGAGACAAAACCCAGCTGTGTGAAAAACAGGATTAATGCCAGTGATGGGGAAGGATCAAAGAGAAGCCCTGCTCCCCGCCCCCCACCTCCCATGTACTCATTCCAAGAGAGGTCCAGTCCGGGTTCTGCATTCCTGGGGGAGCCGTGCTGGGACCTGCCCTGCAGAGTGTGTAAAGGACCATAATTCCAAGGTGGAGCTTGTGCTTAATCTGCTAACACTTAGGTTGAGGAAACGTTTCCTGCCATGGATGCTTTGTGGGCCTGTTTCTAAGCAGAATCAATATATTACCCCCAGTTAATAAAGAAACATGGATTTAACAGATTTAGGGTTAATATTATCTAAATTTAAATAACCTTAAAATAAATCTCTTTCTCCTATTATGGCTTCTGACAGATTATACATTTCAGGCATCAGTTAGGCAAAGCTTTAGCCTAATTCCACTGTACATATTCTAATTTTGTGTGTATTTTTAATCGTGCCTCTTTTTCTGATTTCCCAAACTTACCTATTTCTCTGTCGCAAGCCTGATCCCCGTATTTAAAGTCACAGAGAATTGGGACATTGCATGGAGTGTTGCAGCCTAAAGCATTTTCCCCTTGGCTTGTCGCATGCTTGTTTTGCATCCAAAACATCTTCGTGTTTGCAGCTCTTAGTGGTTGCATTTCTTCAGAGGGGCCCACGTTCCCACGCACCAAAGGGCAGAGAGCCCTTGGCGAGTGATTAAGTCAGTGCTGGTGCACACAGCATCTTCCACTCTTGGAGAAGCACAGAGCCAACCAGGTCTCAGCAAAGGACATTTTGACAAAGCCCAGTGGATTCCTTTGATTTTTTTTTTTTTTTCCTTTCCTGTAGTGAAGGGAGGTGAGATTTAGGGAAGAGGGGAGTAAATGAGAGCCCCTTAAGGCAGGCGCATCCCAAACTGCTAGTGACCTTGCTAGTTAGCACTGCAGCCCTCAACATGGAGTCAGAGCCATTCGAATCCAAGCATTGCTTCCATGACACGGAAATGTAAAGCTTTTTCTACTGGAGAAGTGGCCCTGCTTGGAAAGGGCGCTTCATGGCTCTTGTTAAATTGCCTACGTGACTACCCCACCTCATGTCTTAATCTGCTCCCACCATAAGAACTCCGAGCAAGGCCTGCCTGTGTGGGGCACCCTTAGAGTCAGCTAGGCTCCTCCGAAGTTTCCAGAGCCCTTGTACAAGGCTCACAGGGGAATCCAAACTTCCTTTAAACTTCGCTGCCCCGACCCCGCTGCGCCTAGGTTTGTAAGGGACTGGGGTGGGCCGGTGGAGGAGCAGAGACGATGCCTCCTGGGAGCCTCTGCTATTGTTCTGCCCGCTGGGGGGCTTGCATTCATTCTTTCTTTGTATTTTAAAAAGAGTTCACACCCAGCCCCTGGGTTGGGAACAGAGAAGCCAACTGAGCCTTCTAAATGGCTGAGAGCAGAAGCCCACCTCACGGCAAAGGTTGTAAAGTTATTACAGATGGGAATTGCAGGACAATTTAAAATATTGCAATTATAAACTTGTAGGGAAGCCTTGTTCTTCATTAATGTAAGCTATGAAATCGCCTCTGAGGTACAAGGACAATTACATAGTTGAGAATGTGTCTGCGATTTACACTGCCGCTGTGTAAATGTAAGGGCGGTTGCTCTGGTCTACCTCCTTCACTTTCACAAAATGAAAAGCACACTAGTGCAAGTTGTCCTTTGATAGATTTTTAATATGATTTTAAAGAGTTTTGTTTGGTCTCATTCTTATTCAATGAGATTAATTTAAAGCACTTATCCCCTGGGCTTAAGTCAATCCATGTAGGATTTCGGCTGGGTTTGTTGCATGGGGGGTTTTGTTTGCAGGAGGCTATGAGAGACTCCTTTCCCACTTCATTAACCCTGAGTTGGGGACAGTCTCCCCTCGCCCCCCACCACAGCCAGAGCTGGGGATTTACCAACCCCCATTCACATGCAAAAGAACTCAAAAGCCGAGAGGCTCCTTGACTTAATTAGCTGCTGTGCATTTTGCAAAATTAGAATAATACCCTCACCATCCCAGGAAAGAAAAGCAGTGGGGCCGGGGGAGGGGGGGGGGCAGGAAACTGTAGCAGGGTCTGTTTGGGGGGGGTAGTTTAAACATGTCCTCCACCCCTTCCCCCAGGAGGCAGCCCTCTCCCACAGCAATCCTGCCACAAAACTGGAGGGGGCTCCGCTTGCGGGGCCCCAAAACTTCCCAGCCCTGGGCCTGTCTTCTGCCCTGAGATTCCAAGCTGCAGGTGGTGTGTGGGAGGGGAGCACCTGCGCCCACCTCCTATGAGAGGGAACGGCCTCAGGAGGAGACCTTGGCCCTTTGAACATGAACTGGAGGCCTCCAGTCTGGCTGGAGCCTTAAACTCCCCTCCCCTGAGATCCTGGAGCCACAGGCTGGGGCATGGGGCCGACGCGGGGATTTGGCTCCCCTCTGGGTCTCATCTACGTACTCCCGGGGTAAAAAGGGGAAGTGAGAAGATGCGGGATTGGGGGGTTACCGATGTGGCGTCAGGCTCCCAGCGAAGGCTCGTCGGGGTCCCGGCGGCGCGGGGCCGGAGTCGCCTCAGGGCCCGGGAGCGTCCGGAGCCCGAGCGCGGCCGGGGCGCGGGGCGGAGGGGGCTGGCGGGGGGAGTAGCCTCGGAGCCCATCTGTCGGCCCCGCGCCCAGCGGGCCGGTCACCAGCTGCCGGCGCCCTTGTTGCGGCCAGATGAGCCGGCTCAGCGAGGGCACCGCAGCCCGGCCCGCAGCAGAGCGAGCCCAGGCACTGACCCCCGCTCCGGCCCCCGGGACCGGCTGGGAGCAGCAAGGAACCAGATGGAGAAGGGGGGTGGGGTTGGGGAGAGCAGCGAGCTCGCCTCACTGTAGAGACAGGAAGACTGAGGCCAGGGAGGGGAGGCCCCTGCCCGTGGACCCCAGCGAGTCCAGTTGGGGCCCCTGCCCCGGACCACAGCGCCAAGGAAGAGAGGTGGACAAAAATATTTCCGTATTGAGGATGGAAGGAGGCCGAGTCCCAGAAGGGGAAAATGGATCTTAAGGAGGAGTGGGAAAGAAGGGCTGAGTGCGGAGAGGCGCGTGGTCATTTGTAAGAAGTTTATTTCGACATTTAAAAAAGAGAACCCGAGGGCCTGGCTGCCCCTGGATGGAGGCTGGAGGTGGGGGCTGGGGGTCGGGGTGGTGGGCAAGCCCCCTTGACCCCTTCCTGCCTCGCCTGGGAGGGAAGAGGGCACAGGCCACAGACTCATTGATTCACGGACACGGTCACGGGCTCATGGGTCACGAATAAATAACTTCATATACACTTTGCACACCTTATGTACAGCTCTGCTGCAGCCCGGGCGCTCGGAGGAGGGCTCCCCGCTCCCCTCCGCCTGTTGGGGTGCGAGGAGAGGGCTGGGTGTACACCTGGAGCACGGAGAGGGGGAGCGGGAACGAGTGCAGCGTCGGGGCCGCCCTCCACCTGCTCCCAAGGAGGTGCAGGGGGGCGCCTTGGGGAAGCTGGCGAGGGGTCGGGGGTCCTGTATGTACATCCTGCGGGTGGAAGTGGCTCCCTGATGGCGTGGCCGGGACGGAGCACGCCGAGGGGGGTTAGGGAGACTCAGTCCTGGTCCGGGCCTCAGTAGACTTGGCATAGGGCCCTTGGGGGGACGCTGGCTGGGACTCCAGGGAGGGCCGGCCAGGGGGCCCCGGGGAAGGGGCGTTGAAACCCCGCGCCCCCCGAAGGGCAGGCGGAAGGGGCCCACGCAGAGCCCCGGGGAGGCGGGCGGGCGCTTCACCGAGGCTGCGCGGCGCGCGGGAGGACGCCGGCCAGCGGGGGCAGCGGCGGGGGCGGCTCGCTGGCGCCCTGGAGTCCGTGGATGAGGATGCGGGGCACCAGAGGTCTCTGCAGGGCCGGCGGCGGCGCGCTGGGCCCGCGGTACAGATAGAGTGCGGCGCCGGGATCCAGGTTGGAAACTAGGCTCTGCGGGTAGAAATAAGGCGACGGGAACATCCGCTGGAGCGCTGAGTAATTGCCTGCCTCCGCCAGCAGCTCCAACCCGACTGCCGTCTGTCGCTTCCATTTAGTCCTAGGGACCGAAATAAACACGTACGGCGGGGTCAGGGCTGTGGCGCGGAAGACCCCTGCCCCTCATGAGTGCTTGGCCCAGAGCGCCTTCAGGGAGGTCAAGAAAGATCACACGGGTTTGTTAATAAATAATGGGGTGCCAGGCACCATCCTCAGGTGTCACATGCATCGGCTCCTGTAATCTTCCACCGGCCTTTCGTGGCCGTTATCCCTATTTTACAGATCAGAAAACTAAGGCGTTGGCCAGTTTTGAAGATGGTCTCCAAAGAGGCAGAGCCCGGGCTCTAAGCCAGCTGTCTGACCCCAAAGATGGGGTTCTAACCTCACCACACTCTGCTCCGAGGATCGAGGATCGCAGGATACACTTGGAGCTGGGTGTTGGGGCTGCGCACGCCAGTCCTCGTATCTGCCCCCTGGGGGGACTTAGGAAGTCGACCCCCTGGGGGAGGGTGGAGGGGACTGGGGGTGGGGGGTGGAAGAGGTTGGTCAGCTAGCGGTGGAAGGGGGCTCTGGGCAGCTGAACCGCCGCCCTGGCAGATGCAAACACCTCGAGGTGCCCCGTTCGGCGGAGCTTCTGTGGAAGCAGCGCGCAGGCCAGAGTCGGCAACTAGAGAGTATGAGTACCCGCTGCACACACCTCTTCGCCACACCCGCTGTCCCCGGCACCCAGCTCCCAGGCCGGCGAGGAGCCCTGTGGCCTGTGGGGGCCCGAATTCGGAGACCACCAACCGAGTGTTGGCCTGGGGTTGGAGGAGGCAGGGAAGTCGAGGCCATGCTCGTTCGTGGCCTGAGCTTTAGCTGGGACTGCTGGGTGCACCTGGCCGGCGAGGCTGGGCCAGCCGGCCGCGGTCCCGCCAAGGCAGGCACGGCCACACCAACCGCGTTTCCCTCCCTGAATTATTCATCATCATCATAATTGTGTAATTACTGTAACGGGCCTTAATTATTGATGCCCCGAGCAGTAATCGGTATTTATTATTAATGGGGAGACGTGTTCTGAGGCTTGTTTATGGAACGCACAATTCCAGCCTCCACTGAGTGTGAGTGTGATTGTGGGTGTGTGTGACTGTGTGAACTGTGTCAGTGTGTGTGTGTGTGTGAGCGATTTCGTCCTGGGACGGTGCTGGGGAGGGAGATTAGGAAGCACCAGGTTCTAGACCAGGGCCTGCCAGTTTCCAGAGCACCCTGTCCCCAGGGAGCCAGAGCTGGGTCTGTTCTTCCTCCGGTTTCAGGACTGTAAAGGCTGAGGTGGCCAGAAGAGCCCCTGGAGAGCTCAAACAGCCCCCCCAACATACACATCAGATGCTGCGCCCTTGTTCCTCCCCCCTCCAAGACATTCTGGATACTGAGGCCACCACCCTTCCCCTGGCCTGGCATCCTGCCCTCCTGCTGGGAGAGCTCAGCGGGCCCCAAGAGGGGCTAAGGCTGGTCCCGGTGGGGAGGGTAGGACCCTGGCTGGGGTAGGGGCAGGCCCATGTGTCTGTCCTCCTGTCCTGGAGGGGGATGACAGGGCACTGGAGACCGAGTCCAGTCCTGTCGCTGTCCCTCACTGTGGACTTCCGGCAAGGCCTTCTCCCCGGGAGGCCTGAGTTTTCTTTTACAGAATAGGGAAATTGCAGGGGCCCCAGGCGGTGCACTGGTGGGTCCCACGGAAGGGCAGTTAGGAAAGAAGGGGGACCCTCTACGCCCCCACCCCACCCCACAGCCAGGCCTCACCTCCGGTTCTGGTACCAGGTCTTCACCTGCGTGTCGGTGAGGTTGAGCGAAGCGGCGAGCTCCATGCGGTCCTGCACGCTCAGGTACTTCTGCCGCTCGAAGCTGCGCTCCAGCTGCGCCAGCTGATGGTCAGTGAAGGCCGTGCGCGCCTTGCGGGGCTTCTTCAGGCGCACTGGGGGGCTGTCCCGGGAGCTGGAGATCTCGCGGTCGCCCTCCTCCTTCACTGCGGAGACACAGCGGTGCGTCAGGGCCCGCCTCGCCGCCTGCCTGCCGGCGCCCTCCTGCCCCAGCCGCCCGCTGGCCCGCCCCGTTCGTGTAAACGCGGCTCCTGACAGCGGTGGCCCCGCCGCACTCAGGCGCGTGGGGCCGCGGCAAAGCGGCTCAAAGGCGGGACCTCCCGGCCCCCCAGCGCAGGGCGTGAGCCCTGACGGAGGAGGAGGAGGATTGACACCTCCGGGGACAAATGATCCAAAGCGAGAGAACCCGACCCGCTCGCTCTCCGCCGCGCTCCCTGGAGGGATCAACGGAGTAACCGTGCCGGAGCCGAGCGACCGGGTGGAGCCGCTGGGGGAGGGGAGGGGCCCGTGGGTTCCAGCGGGTGGGCTGCGTAGGTGCGCGCTTCCGTGGTGCGGGTCTGCGCTCGGAATCCGCAGCCCGATTTTCCGGCCGCGTGCGGACCCTGAAGGGAGGAAGCTGAGGGCCGGCATGTGGGGAGAAAAACCCGCGTGGAGAAACAAAAACCTGTTCACCCCGCAGCGAATCATTGTCCTGAGAAACCAATAACTGGCCGCGTGAGATGCGACGCGGGAGTGCTCGCCTCCGCCGTCCCTAAGCTACCTACAGACCGGGGTGCGGAGGGCGGCGCGGGCCGGGAGCGCGAAGCTCTTGGAAGAACAAGCGAGGCGTTTGCCCCTCGGATGCGCGCATCGCCGTGGTCCGTGTTTCCTTGTCAATACGACGCTCCCGGTCGTGTGTTTGCGCCCCACGATCGGGACACCCCGGCAGGGGCCCCGCTCTTAAGGCCCAAGAATGGCGGGGGGGGGGGCGTTTCTTTTTTCCCCCAGGCACCTTCGTTCGGGGTCGACTGCACGGAAAACGCACACTTGATAGAACAAGCTCAGCGATCTCCCTCCTTCTCTCCCTAAAGTGATGATACAACCCAAAAGACCATGTCCCCAAAATTGGCTGCGCGAGCTGGGGCTTCCCCTCTCTTTTTCTCTATTTCCCTTTATGGTGAGTTTCATTGTGCGGGGCGTTTGCAGTGACAGGGTTCAGCTGAATGCAAGTTGATTTCTCTCTGTAGGAAACAATAATCCGGTTAATTGAGCCACTAGGGAGCAAGACTTTTCAACCGGAAAAGGCAGAGGTTCTCGTCCGGGAGGGCTCCGGCACCGGGTGCGCGGAGGCAGACGAGCAGGGAAGCCTCGCTGGATGCCTCCCTCCTGTCTCCACCAGGCTGGTGCGCCAGGCTCTCCCTGCCCTCCCTGAGCTGGGGCCACGCTGAGGTATGGCCACCTCAGGAGGTGTGTTAGGATGGGCGAAATCTGAGTTCTGTCTGTGCCGGAAGGTGAAGTTGAAACGAGTGTGGGGAAACAATTACTCAAACCTCAAACTTGATATTGTGGAAACCTTACTCTTTGATGGAGCTGCCGGGACTGACTGTGGAAACCCCCAGCTTCTTAGGGCTGAGGTGGGGGATTGAGTTTGTGGTGTCAGGAAGAATACTCGGGCGTTTCTCTAATCCCTCTTTGCCACAGGCTGGATGTGCACTGGGTGCCGCTCAGCCTCAGCCTCCGGGACAGTCTCAGCCCAGTGGGGCCTCGGACTCTGGTCTGGAGGCCACATCTCGATGCTCCAGAGTTCCAGGCCCACCGACCCAGCCTGCTCCGAGCAAAGTGCTGGCTCGATTTCTCCACGGACATTGGCCCTAGCAGGCAGGACCTAGCGGCGGACCGCCTGACTTCAAAGCCTGGTTTCAGTTTCTTTCAGTGTGATGCTTGAGGAGCCTCTGATGCCAAAGACTCGGGATGGGGCTGACCTTCCCTCTGTACCCGCCTTGGAAGAAATTGTTCTTAGCATGGGAGGTGGATGGGGAGTTGAATTGCTCAGATGCCCACCCCGGCTGGCTGGCTGGCTCGCTCGGTGTGTTTCTGTCTCCACAAGGCTTCCTAATTGGGGCCCTGAAAAACTCGCCTGCACGTTGGAGAAACGCTCCAGACATTGTCTCAGCGGTGGCTGTTCCCGTTTTTTCTTCTACCCTGGAGCTTTGTAAGTGCAAAGGCAGCTGTGCCTAGGGGCGGGGGTGGGGGTGGGGGAGAACTTCACCCCCCTCTGCTCCAAACCTATTTAAGTGATATGTGGACAGCCGGCCCTCATCACCTCCCTGATCAGATATCATCAGGGACAGGAGAGGAAAATTGATATTCCAATTATCATAAACGAAATCTCGCCTCAAAATCCCACCTACGGGCAAAGAAATAAAAGGAGACAAGAGCCAAACTCTCTTTCACTTCCACTGGCACCAGCCGTTGGCATGCCGTGTTGGGGATTCTCACCCCTTACTCTAACCATAAAGCTGGGGTTTTGCTGAGGATTATTAATAATAAACCACTATGTTATAAATATATATTTGCATTGCCTACCCCGCTCCCCCAGCACCTGTCTTTCTCCAGGGCAAGTTTTCTTTGCCTCTCTAAACAGGCCCCAGGGGGAGGGGCAAGGGTCGCTGGCCCACATGCCTCTGGACCTCCTTCTTGGCTTCTCTAGCCCAACTGGCCCTTTCTCTAGGCACAGCTGGCCCAGCGAGGCCGAAGGAGACTCTCCGCAGTTTGTGTGGGGAAGTGGAGGGCAGCGCGATGTGGAGTGGGGCCCCAAAGGGGTTTCGGTTTGTGGTCAGGGCCTGTCCACAAATGAATTGTTGGTTGGGAGGAGAGTGTTAAAGTGAGCTTCCCTAAATTCTTGTGAGGACTTAGTACAAATAGGGTGGAGCAGGTGCAGGGCTCCCAAGACAATAAAGAGGTTGCCTTTATTAGGGAAGTTTTGTGTCATGAAAAGCATTCCCGGAATTAATTGTAATTCTGAAAGAGCTCTGAGCAGCCTCTGCCAGCCCCTAGTTTTCTGCTGGATGGGGGACACAGGGCTCTACTCCCTTGACACCGAAAGACTCCTTCCCCTCCTGCCTCCTGACTTCTTCCTAGCAAGAATTTTGCGCCTCTGGCCTCACCAAAGAGCTAAAGTGGCTAGGGGTGAGAAAGAAAATTAGGGACTCTTTCCTTCTTTCCTTTCCCCCTTTCCTCTTAATCCCAATCTCAGCTTCCTGGTCAAAACCAATGTAAAAGGAAAAACAACAACAAGAAGACTCACAGAGGTGGAAAGGCAAATGAAGGGGCAGCAACTCCAATACTGGGGAAACGGGGCTGGTCACTCGCGAGTCTCTGGGTCCCACACACTACACAACCTGAAGTTGGCTGCTCGATGCACTTGAAATCAAATTCAGTGAGAACCGTGGGGTGGGTGCAGGGTCCTCCCCTCTCGACCAGACTTCTGAACCTGCTCCCAGTCAGCTGCCCCCAGTTGCTCTTTCTACTTTGAAGTGAGCCTTTCTTTTGCATGATTCCCAGGGCCCAGATCACACTGGGCCCAACGGGAGGGAAAGCTCAGTTCCTCTTCCTGCTTGGAAGTTCAGATTAAAGGGGAAAATTCTGACTGTTCTTAAGGCTCCATCTGAAATATCCTGCTAGGTTTTCACTCTTACAAAAGGGCGTTCAAGCAGAACCCTTTGGATCTTGCATTGCTTCTGCAAGATTTTTTCCCAGAGAACCACTAGCCCAATAGGAACCTGCTCCTGCCCACCAGTGCTGCTGGGAAAGTGGTCCCAGGTGAAGTTTAGAAAGTTCGCTTTGTGCATTTTGGGGAATCTCTCCTCGGGCACACAGTGTCCGTCTTCCACTTTCTCTGCTGGGCTCTGCTGCTCAAAGGCATAGCCACGGGGCCAGCTGAAAGGTTCAGACAAGACCAAAAGGTTCAGCCTGGGCCCCTAGGGAACTCCAAGTGAACACGTACATGTCCCTGTATGCTTTTAGAAATATAGCAGTTCTTAGAAATGTAGCATGCCCCCTCCCCAAGTTTTCTCCCCCTGTTTTCTTACCTTTATACTCAGAGTCCGACGAGGTGTTACTGCCACTTTTGTCCAGCTTGTCTCTAAAGTCCTCCCCAGCCTTGGCCACAAGACGGCCCCCAGGCTCAGGGGCAGCCGGCTGCCCGCTGCTAGAGTAGGGTGCACAGGCCGCTAATGGTTTGCAGTCGGCAAGGATGTCCCTGATCAGAAAGGAGGAGGTCACGGTGCGCGACTGGGCTGGGGCTGAGAGCTGCCCAGGCTGCAGGTGGGAGTCCAAACCTGGGCCTGATGCCCCGCCAGGCCTCGGGGTGCCCGTCTCCAGACAGTCCCTTCCTGGTGAGGCTGGTGAAGAGCAGTCGCTGCTGCTCTCCGAGCGCGGACTCAGCTCCAGGGGTGAGCGGCAGTCCCCAAGCAAGGGGTCCCCCTTGGGAAGGGCGGGGCTGCCCGCGCGGTGGGAGAGAATGGAGTCGATCCCAAAGCCATTGGAGCCTTCCATAGCCAAGCTGCGACCTGTCCTCCCCAAAAGCTCCCCACCCACCCCCAACCCCAGCCGCCGCTGCCCCTGCCCCTAGCTGCGGGCTGGCATGGGGAAGGCGGGCAGGGAGCCTGCGGGCACCTTGGACGGAGTTCAGCCTTGGGGGAGCCGGGGAGCTCTGGGCCAACCTCCTCTGCGCATTAGATCCAAAAGGGCTCAGCGCGTCTTCTGCAGCATCGCGCCGAGCTGCCGAGCCGAGGGGGGGTGGTGGGAGTGTCAGGGAGGAATGGGAGGGAGGGTGCGCCAAGTTGGGGAGAGCAAAGGGGGAGATGGACGGCCTGAGCGCCCCTTTGGCACAGAAGAGATGCGAGGTTGTTGGAATCTAAATAAAGAACGGCTTAAAAAAAAAAAACCGAAACCGCACGCCTCCTCCAGGCTAGCAGTGGCCGAGGGCAGCGGGGTCAGAACCGCGGACAGCAGCGGGCCGGAGCGGCGCTACCAGCCGGCGGAACGGAGCGCACCTGGCGGCGTCAGCACCGCGGATAGCGGCGGCGGCGGCGGCGGCCCGCGGCGCATGACGCTCCACCTGGCCAGGGAGGTCCTGTCGCCACGCTCTCACCGCTCCGGGGGCCCGTCAGCACCGAGGACAGCGCCTCCGGCTCCGCGGTTGCAGCTCTCAGCGCGTCCTCCGCGCGCGCCTTCGCCTCCCCCCCTTCCTTTAAAAAATGAACTTGTGTCACTTTTACTTTGGGGCTGGGTTTTTTTTGTTTCTTTTTTTTTTTCGTTGTGTTGTGTGTGTTTTTTTTAAAGGGGACTCGCCCACGTGTCCCCGGAGTGATGACGCTGATTGGCTCCGGCCGATTTTGGGGGTGATGTCACGGCTCCGCAAGCCGCTGCCCGATTCCCTTTCAGTTTGATTAAAAGAGACACTGAATTAATTACAGCACAGACCCAACTGTTTACCGGCGATTTCCACACGGTTTGCTTTCATTAGGCCAGTGATGAGGCTCCTAATGAGGGTGATTAGCCGAGGGGGGCACGGGCTAGCGGGGAGGGGTCCGGAGCCGACTGCCGCTGCCGGTGGGTTGGGGTGGGAGGTTTTTAAAATTTCCCCTAACCTCTTCCACAGTTATTCGAATTATTCGTCCGCGGGGCTGTCAGAAAGGCTTTCTCCACCTCCCCCCGCCCCCCACCTCTACCGCATTTTTCTTCCTCCAGCGAGAGAAAGGGACTCAACCCAGCAGAGAAAGAAGTGTGTGTGTCTGTGAAGAAGCCCTGACCTGGTGTGGGGAAGAGATGTTAGTTTAAGCGACATTGTTTTGGGGCGTTTTCGTTGGGCTTTAGATGTTTCCCGCCTAGGACATTTGCAGCCCTCTCTCTACCCTCTTTGGACCCTGCGGGCCTGGCAGGAGTTTGGGAAAGCCTGGTGTCGGCCCTGAAACGGGGCCAGAACGATGGCTTCATTGTGGGGCGAGGGTGGAGAAGGTGGGAAGATCGCGTCTGGGACATTGAGGACCCCAGGAAATCTGTGTGGCCCCAAGGAGGCAGCGCACAGGACAAAGAAGGCGGGGACCCCTATCCAGCCGATAGCCCGTCCTGTGGCACCGGGTGTCTTTGTACCTCCAAACAGGGACGCGAAAGAGCTTCCGTGTGCAAGTATAGACGTCTGCGAACAGCCTGCTTGGCTTCTTACTCCGAGAGGAGCCGGAGCTCGCCCGGGAATGTATTTTCGAGGCAGCGCTGGAAACACGGTCTTTTCATTGTAAATAATGCGCCCCCTCGCCCTCCCCACTCCCCGAACCACGGTGCTCTAGTTCGGTGCCTTTCAGGGGTTGGCCTCCAGTGTTGGGGCGCAGAGCGGCTTGCAAATCTGAAGCGCGTCCCGGGCTGGGATCCTCCTGGCGGGGCCCCGGGGATCGCGACCCGGGCCGGTGGTCAAGGGCAGAGAGAGCCGAGCCGGCGTGCCTGCAGGCCGGCCCGCCAGCCTGAGGCGCCCTTCGCCAGCTCCACGCCAGGAGCCCAGGCCTTCCCAGGTGGGCCTGCGTGCTGCCGTCCCCTTCCCCACGGGCCCCCAGAAAACTACTCGGACCTCGTGTCGGGCTTAGCATCCGAGACCGCTGCGGAACTATGAGGCCCCCACATCCCCCCAAACCCGAGACTCGGCCCATGGAAGCCCCGCGTGGCCCGGCGAGCAGAAACTTTCTTCTTCCTCCGGCGAGGTTGGCGGTGGCCTCACGCCTGGCTCCCTGCGCTCTCCCCCTGCGCCCGCCGGCAGATTGGAAGCGGCCTCGCCGCCGGCCGGGCTGGGAGCGAGGACGGGCGGCTCCCCGGGGACCGTGGGCCCCGCTCGGCTGCAAGCTGTCGGGGAGGCGGGAGGGCGGGCGCCGAGGGGCCAAGAGCAGACAGGCCCCCGCCCCGGCGCGGCCGCACGGTTGCAGTGGGCACCTCCCGCAGCGGACCGGCCAGCGGGTCGTTAAATTTTCGTTAGGTGGATGGGGAGGGGGACATAAATCACAAGGGCCGCAGGCTGCCCTGGCCCTTCTCGGCCAGCCCCCAGCTTGGGCCTGGTTCCTCCTTCCCTGGGCACCTCTGGAGGCTTTTTCTACTCTCTCCACTCTGTCGCCCCACCCCTGCTCCTTCTGGCCTGGTGCTGCATCCCTGGAGAACCCCATCTCCACCGGAGCACCCAAGGTCCCAACTCAGTCAACAAGATCCCCCATCCTGGGCCTCTTAGCAGTCGTGATGCCCCCAGGGCCAGGATCCATGGACCCCGCGAGGTCATGAGAAAGTCATTGTCGGCTCTTGCCCACAGGTGGGTCTTGAGCAGCCCCTTTTCTGGCCTCCTGGTCTTAGGCTGGGGTTTGGATCCTGGACCTAGTGAAAGCGAAAGCGAAGCCTCCGCCAGTGCTGAGCCCTGAGCCAGGGGGTCAGAGCTGCAGCAGGTGCGTGGAGTGTGTGTGTAAGAGCGACGAACATTCTACAGTTGAAAAGAACAGCATGAACCCCAACTTCCTGCAGCCCTGACTGGCTTCTTAGCATTCCTTAGAGCCCAAGAATATTTAACAAGTTGTTAGTGTACTATCATTAGTATTGAATGACCATGGTCTATTCTAATATAGAACATGCTATGCAATTTCATTTGGAAATTTCTCTGAGATTCAGTGTTCGTTAACCTCGTTTTATTCCTATTCGGGTGTTTCCAGCTCTGCCACCAGGACTCCTCCTTTCTCTTTTCTCCATTACCTGGCTGCTTCTTGCATCTCAGCCTGTCCACAGCCTGAGAGATATGTGTGTGTGCTCACCTGGGCTCTTGTTTAGCCAGGAAGGGGCCCAAGAATTGGCATCTGACTAGGCATCCAGGGGTTCCTGGTTGGGTGATCCGCCCAACCCTTTGAGAAAGGAGACTGGTCGGTCCCGGAAGGATATAAGGGCTTTGAGGTCCAGCAAAGCTGGGTGTGGACCATAGCAAGTGACTTAACCTCTGAGAGCTCCGTTTACATAGCAGGAGGCAGACCTCTCTCCCCACTTCCCAAGGAGGAAGTGGGCCTGGTGGAGGGGCTTGGGGGCCTCAAGGGAAGCAAAGTGAATGAGTGTCAGGCTCCCAGGACTACTCAGTCTTAACCAAGGGCTGGAACTGCCACTCCAGCGCCCACGCTCCCTCTTCTGGACTCCAGACCCTTTTCCCCAGCCTCCCACTTCCTCTTGGAACTTCTAGCTTCAAATTCCTGTCCCTAGGCCTCCCCAGCCCTTTGAGGCTGCTTTTTAAAAACCCTTCAGCCTCTCCATGGACCCAGAGACCTAGAAGGTACCAAACCTCTCACCCACAGGCAAGGAGACGTGCCAGAGAAGGAGCTGTTGCTCATCTCCAGGGCAGGAAGGGCAGCTGCATGGACAAGTCTTCAGAAGACCTGGGCTCTGGCCCTGACCTTACTCTGGACAGACCATGTCTCTGGCCTGGACCTCAGCTCTCCTTTAGGTACAAAGATGTTAAGCTTCAGAGGTTTGTAGTGAGGGCTGTGGGTGGCAGAGGCCCATGGAGGCCGATGGAGATGCTGATGAGGGAGAACCCACGTCCTCCTGCTCCATCTGAGGCTCTTGGTTCGGGTCTGGCTTTGGGTCAGGAATGGGCCTGGGAGTGTCTGGGCCTCTGGCTGGGCCATGGTTCTCACCAGCTTCCTTCTTCCCAGCCTCGCCTCCTTCTCCACTGAATGCCACCAGGCCCCAAGCATGGAGGAGGGGCTGTTCTGGCTTGTTTTGTTCGCCTGGCTCAGCAAGCAGAGCCACACAGGGGAGATGTGCTCAAAGCTTTCTGAGAATGATCCTCAGGTCTTCTCTGCTCACAAAGAATTGTAACTTGAATGCCATTCAAGGTTCTGAGTAACTGGGACCAGGGGCAGTACAGTGTGGCCAGGGCGGATGGTTGAGCATGTGGACTGCAGAACTGACTAGACCTGAAGAAGCAGAATCCTGGCTCTGGAGTCCAAGCTGGGACTAAGGGGAGGCCGGTGAGGTGAGTCACAGACATCTTTACTGAAACTATTGCTATTTTGCCCCATCAGGGATTTTAAAATTTTGATTAAAAAAATATTGCATTAAAGTATTGTTTGTCTTGGTTACCGAGTTTGGGGGCAGTCCTGGAAATGTTGTGCCTTACCTGCCTCACCATAGTCCCAGCCCTGCTCTGTGACCTTGAGCAAACACTTTCTGAGCCGTGGCTTTTTTAGCTATAAGATGAGGATGATATTGCCCACTCTACGTGGTCGTTGTGAGCACTCTGCACCGGGCTCAGATGCTAGAGAGGAGTGATTATGTAATTCATGGTACAGCTACCACTAACAACAACCAAAGCTTTTTCTCTGGCCAGTTATCTTGTCTCACCAGCCCCCGCTGCAGAGGTCAGCTCCCCCCTTGGCCCAGGGCCTTCCAACTAAAACCTGTTTTTAATGTGGAGTGGGCAGGGGACTTGGATGATATAGGCCAGGCCTGGATGCTAATATCTCTCTGCTCTGCAAACAGATGGGTTGGACAAGGATTTGGACACTTTGTGGGCCTCAAGGTCATGCTGTTCTCAACTGTTTGTGTTGGTTTAGCTCAAAACCCCATGGAGCTCCTGAAACCAGAAAGAGAACGTATTCTTTATTTTCCTCCCCTCCTTTCCACCCTCTTCCCTCCCCCCTTCCTTCCCTTCCTCCCTTCCTTCCTCCCCTTTTTCCTTGCTGAGCATGCACTCTGGCCTGTGCACCGTGCTAGATGCTGGTGATGCCATGGGGATTATGACAGAAAGGACCCGCCTCACGAATCCAAGGACAGTGGTGCCCATTCATCTAAACTCCATTTTGTAGATAATTTCTCATTTGTGGATTCAAGTTTAAAGTGTACCTGCATCCAGTTCTGGGAAGCTGTGTAAAAAGCCAACCTAATTTTTATTTTTCTCATTTAATGATGATTTCCAGCATCAAAGCATTTCCCAAGTAAAAAGAAATGCAGCAAAAAGACTGTTTGGGTCCAAAAAGCCAAACGCAAGGGAAGATACTTGATTGGAAACAGACCTGTCTGGCTTCCCTGAGGCCCACCTGGGCATCTGAGCCTCTGGTCCGCTTGCTGCCATGGAGATGCGCCTTCTCTAGCCCCCTAAATCTGTGATTTCTAAGCCATCACTGCTTGAGGCCCTGGGATAGGTGAACCAAAAAACCAAACCATCTCTATCTGGATCCCAAGCCCAGCCCCGGGGACTGGATTTAGAATCTGCGGCCTACCAACAAGCTTCCTCTTCAGACTTCTAGCAACGCCCTGCCAGGCAGAAGCAGAAATCTCCATTGACTCCCTGCTACCGACCCTGATAAAAATCCTGCATGACAGACTCCAGAGTCCTGTCTCTGTTCTTCTGGCCTAGAAAACAATTATCTGGTTATGTCAGTGGGAGAGACAGAGAAAGAGAGGCAGAGACGCAGAGAGGGATGGGGAGAGGAAGAGAGAGAGGGAAGGAGAGGAGAGGAAAGGAGAGGAGAGGAGAGGAGAAAAAAATGAATGAGGATGAGGTTTGAGCTCTTGTTTAAAAACCAGGAAGTAGACCCAAGTCAGTGGGGGTTGAGCACGAACAGAAAGCCAGACCTACCACCCAAGAGGTCTGTCCCAGTCCTCGTTTGGCGGCTAAGTCACTCTGCAACCCTCTGTCTTGTCTGGCAGGACTCGATGTTTTCTCAAGCCCCTCCCTGTTCCCCGAGTCCTACTTCCAGAGGCCCCATCTAGGCACTCTCACACCCCACCCCACGCCTGCGCTCGCTCCCCCTCCAGCCAAGGGCTCAGCAGCAGGGACAGGGCCCCTTCCCACCTCAGAGGGCACCTCAAGGAATTTCAAGCTGACCAGGGCAGGGTCCAGCTGCTTCCCTGTGGCTCATGAAGGCCGTGCACATGGGCCTCTTTGTTTGGTGAAATCTCTGATGGGATGTTGCCAAGAAACTCAGCCAAGACGTAAAATGCTAACCAGCAAGGAGATGAACAAAACCAGGGGCATAAGGCCGTACCTCTGGTGGTGGCCGTCCTCGAGAGGCCATTTATTGGTGGTTGATGAGGAGGACTTGGGATGCAAAGCTCAGCTCTCCCCATTTCCACCCACCTTGGAGAAGTAGTTTTGGGAGCAGGCTCTGGAACGCGTGGGGCTTGCTTATTTTCCACCTGTGAAGTGAGGGTGGTGGTGGTAGAGGGAGGTTAACCGGTGATTCCCATGGCCCCTCCTGGCTGGAACCTCCGGGACTCTACCCTGGGTCATGAAGGGCAGGCAGAGCAACCCCAGCTATGCTGGGGGGACCGCCAGTCAGGGTCAACGCAAGCGAGCACAAGTGTTTGGTCCGATGCAACTGGACACCCAAGAAGGTGGCATCAGACCGGAATCTGACCTGGGGCTTGAAGTGTGCATGAATAATTAATGAGGAGGGAGGGACTCCGGGAGGGAAGGACCGGGAACTTCTGCGGCCTCTGACTTGGACTTGCCAGAGGGTGGCGCTGTAGGACAAGGAGCTGAGGGACTCTCGGAGGAGAGCGGCTCAGGCCTGGGCCAGGGGCACCCAGAAGCTGGGATCTCCAGGACAGGACGCAGCCCCCGGGGCATCTGCCCCAGCCCCAGCAGGTCTCACGGCGCGCAGCCCACCCTGCTGGGGCCCGACGTGCTTGCGCAAGCCAGAGAGCTACCCCGTAGCTTTTTCTGTCCCACTCTGGACTTTCCCCTTGGCCCAGGTCCTTGGAAAAGCAGACCGGGAGGGGCCCCTTCCCTCGTTGTCTCAGCAGAGATTGCCCCACCCTTTGGTGGACAGAGCATAACTTCGGGTCCCTCAGGAAATTCTGCGTCCTGATGTGCCTCCTTCCCCTTCCTGTAGGGGACTTCAGAGCAAAAAAGTGGGTTAAATTCAAAATATCTTTACCTTCTTGAGGTACCTGGATGTAAAGGCTTTTGTTCCTTTATTATTTTTTTAAAAGATTTTGTTTATTTGAGAGAGAGAGAGCATGAACTGGGGGGAGGGGCAGAGGGAGAGGGAGAAGCAGGCTCCCTGCTGAGCAGAGAACCCGCTGAGCAGAGAACCCGATGCGGGACTCGATCCCAAGATCCCATGATCCCACGATCCCACGATCCCACGATCCCACTACCCCAGGATCCCAGGATCATAACCTGAGCCGAAGGCAGACGCTTAGCTGACTGAGCCATGCAGGCGCCCCAGCTTTTGTTCCTTTAAAACACACCCTCGTCCCTCAATTGTTCACAGGATTCTGGTTGCGCCTTTTCAGTGCGCTTTATTAATAAGAAGACAATAATTCACATCAATCTCTTGCTTCAAAGTGCCAGCCGCTGTGCTATTTATGTTGTACACATTCTCGACTGTAATCATGATCTAATTTAGCTTGCGATGTCCTGTACCGTGCCAGGGTCCTGTCTCACAGGTGAGGCACAGAGACGTTAAGACACTTACTTGCTCGAGGGCACACAGAAATTACTTGATGAGGCTGGGCTTCATGCTCTTGACCACATGGAATGGCGGCCAGCTCAGTGGCCAGGCCCCTTGGGCTCTCCTGTGCTCCCACTCCAGGCTCCCTGCTCCCTGCCGGTCAGAAGGCTTCAGGATGGCTTTGGCCAAGATCAGTGGGGGGTGCTTGTTTCCCTCTGGCTTGTGTGGTGGAAGGGGGATCTCCAGCCCTTGGAGGAGGTTGGGGTCTGTCAAAGCCCTGGCTGGGCTAGGTTCCTGAGGGGTGCTAGTGTGTGTGGCATTTGTCTGGCATTGGAAGGCATGCGTGTGTGGGGGTGGGGGTGGGAGGGCTGATCAAGAAATCCAACCAGACCTGTAACCACCGGACTTGGGTGTGTCTCCTGGCCCAGCGCTTGGCCCGCAGGGGGCGGGGGGCGTGAGCTGTGGCAGCTGTTGGAGCAGCGGGGTCCTTCCACAGTTACCACTGGTACTTACATATGCCGGGCCCTTGGGATCTTGGGTCCCTGATCCCATGCAACATCCCTGCTAGAGAAGAGACAGGCAGTAAACCAGGCATCATTGTTTGGTTGAGAATAAAACAAGTCGATGTGAATTTTACTGGTGGCGATTTCAGGGACCACCTTTTGAGTAGGGGACTTGATTTTTGAGCTAAGATCTGAATGACAAGAAGGGGTGGGCAGGTGACAGTTGGGGACCCAGGTGTTCCAGGCAGAGGGAAAAGCAAGCAGGAAGCCTAAGGCAGGAGTGAGGGCTATGGCTGTGGGTATAGTGCCCAGAGGTGGGAGATGAAGCCAGAAGGACAGCCTTTGGCTGCCTCCCCTAGGACACCGTGGGCTGGGTGAGGAGTGTGGAGTTTGCTTCAAGAGCAGCAGAAGCTGCTGGAATGCTAAGGGGCTGCTCAGTGGAGAGCATGGTTGGGAGGGTAGCGGGGAGAGGGCAAGTTCTCCAGAGACATGGTGGCGCTCAGAGAGGAGGGGACGGGTAGGGGTCTTTTGGAAGCCATACTGACAGGCTTGTCTCTGGATTCGAGGCGAGAGAGGAGGGAAACAGTAATGAAGATCTTTGCTTCAGCAGCAGGGTTGATGGTGTCACATACGAGATGGGGGAAACTGAGGGAGAAACAAGTTTGGGGGGAATAATCAAGTGTTCTGTCTTGGCCGGGTTGGCTAGAGAGGAATGCCAGACACCGGAGTGGAGACGTCAGGCGGGCAGTTGGAGGAGTGAGTCTGAAGTGCGTCTGAAGTCCCGGGGAGGGCTCTGGGTCGAACTCTTGGGTTTTGGACTCTTCAGACCAGAAGTGAGATTTAGAAACCGGAGGATGTGCCGGACTTCATACAGGCACCCCTGGGATCGGGTATGTTGGAGAAGGTAATCTCCCTCGAAGGGTGCCCATATCAGAACACCATCTGACGAGTGTGAGGTGGGCTCTCACACCGGTGGTAGGTTTAAATAAAGATACAGTAGGAAGAGGACAAATAGCAATTTTAATTTAAAATAGACCAGTATATAATTTGTGGGGAGAAGGTAAGAACACGAAGAGTGATTGAGGTAAGAAGCGCCCAGGAGCTTGGCTGAAACGTTCCTCAGCCTGTGTCGCATCCGCCCACCTACCCACCCGCCCAGAAGGCTCTCTCCTTTGGGCGGGGTTGGCCTTCCCAAGGTCCGTCTGGGTGGAGAAGCCCCTCTTGGCCCCGCCTCACTGACAGGCCCCTGGCGTGGAGGAGGTGGGGGCGGGCCCTGAGGCCCGATCATGGGCTCTTGCCATTCATTGTCAGGGGTCCCCGAGAGAGAGTGTACTGGCCTGGTGAGGGATCAGGCATCCCCAAAGCACAGTTAAACTCATGTTTGGAATATAAAATGAGGGCTTTCTGTAGGAAATACACGGGTTGTTCTTCACACTCAATGGGCAGAGCCTTGGAATCGACCCTTTGCCTGGAGTCTAACAGCTGCCTGGTGATTTGGATTCATCTTCCCAGGTGAGGGCTGGAGAACCGAGGGTGGGTGGGCTCCTGCAGGAAGGGGAGTCCCTAGCTAGAGGGTCAGTGGGGCTAAGGTAAGTATTGGCAAACCTAAAAGGAGGGAGGGACTCTTACCAAAAAGAATCCATTGAAGACCTGAATTTGAGGTCCTTGCCAAAGCAGAACCCGCATAAAAATGGGGGAGCATCTAACGTGAGCTGGGGCAAGAAAGGTGAGTCCTTTGAGGATTTTCTACTGTGCCAAGAAGGCTTTAGGGGTGGGTGTAGTTGCCCATTCGCAGGGTCCCCTGGCGCACCGCATGCTCCTCCTGGTGGGCTCGGAATGCTCTCTGGCGATCAGCCTCGGTGGGGAAGGTATCGAGATGGGGATGCACCTATGGAAGGGGGAGAGCAGGTCAGTGGGCATGCGGTTCCTTCCCCGTGTTCCCCTTCTCTCCTGGCCTGCCTCCCACTTCCATCTCTGAGCAGTAACACAAATCACTGTAAGAGGGAGGGAAGCGAAGAGTGAGTGCGGGGAGCATCCTAGCACCGAGAGGTGATGACGAGCTGCGGGCGGAAGGCAGCGAGGGCAAGGCTGCTCGGCTCCAGATGCCACCCTTTCAGAGGAAACTTGAGGGGGCAGATCCAATGAGTGTCTCTTCGGTTAAAATGTGAGGCAATCAGTATTTCAGTCTGCCCTTCCTTCTCAAGACGTGGTGGTGGGCGAAAACCCCTCCTGTCTCGTGGGTCTGTTCCGTCACCTCCAAGAGCAAGAAAATCTCCCTAAAATCGCATTTCTCCTATACGATAACCTGTGGGAGGCCCAGGGTGGAAAGGTTTTGTACTTGCTTGTTTGTTCATTCATTCGTTTGTTCGTTCATTCATTCATTCATTCGTTCATTCGTACATTCATACATTCATTCACTCATGCATTCATGCAATGCATATTTATTGAGTAAAACTCTGTGCCAGGCACTGGGGATACGGCAGGAAACAAGAGGGATTTTCTGTCCAATCAGGGAGCTTTCAATCTAGAGGCCTGAAAGCAGACACCAACAATAATTATGCAGCTGTTTCACTAGAACTGATAGAGTGGGGGGTGTGCGGTGAGCACCGATAGCGTAAGCTCAGCCCTCGCGGGAGTCGGGGGTGGCCCTCTGGGGAGACCCTCTGGGGAGGAGATGTGAGGGGGAGGCTGGAAGGGTGAGCAGGGCCTTCCCAGGCTAAGGGGGCAGCGTGCATGCTGGCCCCCGAGCCCACCGGAGCTCCAGTTCATGAGGGGACGAGGTGGCCGTGGCGGAGGGGGACAGGGGTTCCCTCTGGGTTTGCAGGAGCGCTGAAGGCTCTGCTATGTCTTCAGGATGACAAAGCAGGACCCATTCTTGTCCAGAGTCCAGGCCAGGGCCACCCTCTGGGTGGGGGTAGCCAAGCCCGTGTTGCAGGCAGCGTTTCGGTGTTGAAAGAGGGGAAGGGAAAGATGGGGGAAGGATATGATAGTAAAAGGCAGTAGAAGACAAGGAGGAACTTGTAAAGTCTCTGTGCTTGGGGGGGGGGGTGGGCATACTCTGGCCCTGTCTGGGAACACAGAGGCCTGGGACCTCCCCACCCCCAGGGAAAGTCATGACCCTTCACACGAGCTGGTGGCCCAACTGGTTTCCTGATGGTAGAGGACTGGGTAATGTCTCCACTGAGACCAGGTGCAGAACTGATGTGACCTCTTGGTCCCCTGAAGCCTGCATCTGTGGGACACCGCCAGGCCCCCCCCAATCCAAGGTCTGGGCCACCACTTAGGGTCCGCCAGACCCTTGTTGTGGGCTGTCTGGCCTCAGGTCCTGGGGGCATGTGCTCACCATCAGGGTACTGAGGGCCCAGTGGAACCCAAGCTGACTGTGTTCATCATTTTACAGATGAGGAAACAGTCCAAGGTTGGCTACACAGGGAATCCATGTCAGAAAAACTCTGTTTTAGCCCCCACTCCTGGGCACTAAATTGTGGATTCTTTCCAGAAAATTCTGCCACAGTCACAGCTCACACTATGTCTGGGTACCCCCCCCATCTCAACTCGCTCATGAGGGGGAAGGGGGTAGGGGCTGCAGAAGCTTATTAGGAACTCATAAAAGTCAGATGGTGGTGGGTTGATTTAGGTGTTACTGCAGGACATAAACCACATTCTTCATTCTTGGGCAGGTAGACCCCTTGGAGACTCTGCAGAAAGCCATGGACCCTGTTCTCTGGGGGGAAAAAATACCCCAAGTCCTAACATACAAAATGGTGTGGGTCACCACTTAAGATTTGTGGACCCTTTGCAAGTCCCCCGTGGACTGTCTGCATGTAGCAGCGCTTCCAGGACCCATAGCAGCCCCAGCCTCAGGTTTTGAATTTCTTGGATGTACATCAGGATCATCCAGGGTTCTTGCAACCCAGGCAGGGCTGGAACCCAATCCCAAAGCTCCTGAGTCCTCTTAGGGCAGGGCCCTTGCCATAGTCACCTAATGCCTACCTGGACCCAGGGCTCAATACCTGTGCTCAACTCCTTTTGGTCAATCAAACCATAATTTTGTTCTCAGCTGCATCTCCAGTTTCAGAAAAGTTCCCAGTGGCCGCACAAAAGTTATTGGGAAGAGAGAAGACCCTACACTTTGTGCAGGAATAAAATAGCCAACAAACAAAAGGCTTCCAAGGTGCACCCCTGTGTCCCTTCTGGCAAGGGATGGCTTGGTTTTTACACTGTGATATGACTTTCCTGACACCCATGCTTCCCAGAAGGCAGCTAGAGACGCTCAGGAGGGCTGGCACTTTGGATCTCCAGAGACCTCGTAGGCACCCTGGCTGATTCAGATGCCCAGCCACCTGGGACTCCTATGTGTCCTGGGTCTCCTGTAACATTCAGAATGTCAAGGCTCGCTGGTGGCCAGGCTCCTACCAGGGAAGCGTAGCTCTGCAGCCCACATCTCTGCTATTTCCACGCATCCCCCCTGGCCCTTGTGGGCTGATCCCCCAAAAGATATGGTGATCCCCAAAAGATATGTCCACATCCTAACCACTGGAACCTGTGGATGTGACCTTATTTGTACAAAAGGTCTTTTCAGATGTAATTAATTTAAGGCTCTAAAGATGAGAACATCCTGAATTAGTCAAGAAGGCTCTGACTCCAATGACAAGGATGCTTGAGACAGAAGACATGGACACAGAGGAGAGGGCCACGTGAAGTCATAGTGATGTGGCCACAGTTCAGGAACGCCAGGAGCCACCTAGAAGAGGCAAGGAAGCATTCTTCCCTAGGTCCTCTGGTGGGAGTGCAGCCCTGCTGAAATCTTGATTTTGGATTTCTGGCCTCCAGAACTTCCAGAGAATAAATTTCTATTGTTTAAACCACTAAGTTTGTGATAATTTGTTATGGTAGCCTCAGGAAATGAAAAGAACCTCCAAGCCATTCCCTGGGAATTCAGGATGCAGGAATGGCACATGGTGCTGATGGCATTTGGTGGGTGGTGTTGATTTGGTGTTGATGGTGGGTAGTGTTGATGGTGGGTAGTATTGATGGTGGTGTTGATGGTGGGTGGTGTTGATGGTGGTGTTGATGGTGGGTAGTGTTGATGGTGGGTGGTATTGATGGTGGGTAGTATTGATGGTGGTGATGATGGTGGGTGCTATTGATGGTGGTGTTGATGGTGGGTAGTGTTGATGGTGGGTAGTGTTGATGGTGGGTAGTATTGATGGTGGTGTTGATGGTGGGTGGTGTTGATGGTGGTGTTGATGGTGGGTAGTGTTGATGGTGGGTAGTGTTGATGGTGGGTGGTATTGGTTTGGTGTTGATAGTGGGTGGTGTTGGTGGGTGGTAGGTGGTATTGGTTTGGTGTTGATAGTGGGTGGTGTTGGTGGGTGGTAGGTGGTATTGGTTTGGTGTTGGTGGCAGGAGGCTCAGCACTCACTCTCATCTCCTGAGGAGGTGGCAGAGGATCCAGCCCTAAGGAGCTGCTCAGCTTAGAGGAAATCAGGTGAAAATCAGCACACAGACAAAAGAACCCTGGAAGAAATTTTCCTTTTTGCAGTCCCCTTTTACTTAGAAACTTCAGTGGGAAAGAAATATTCGTTCATCCGTTCATCTAAAAAATGCGCACTAAGCACGTACTGTGTGCCAGGGATGACCTGTGCCTTTTGTACTTCAGCATTCAGTTCCATTTTCCCTTTGGTTTTCTAAATGGGCCTTCTGAGCATAGGAGGCTCACCCCAGTGACTGACCACACACATTCTGTCACCCACTCTATTCTCAGCTGCACTGGGGGACAGTGGGAGAGGCAGAAGGCCTGCTGCATGTAGTGTCTGATGTCGATGAAATCCCATTCCAGCTGGAACCTTATGGGATTAAGTCATCTAAGACAGGGGAGCTCAAGCATACCCAGCTCTGGAGCCCTGTAAAGCAGGGGGTACACCTAGCCTGTTCAGGACCCCCAGTGCCTGGCATGGGGCCATGTTTAAACAAAGCTGGCTTGGTGTGAGTGTCCTAGGTGAAAACCAAAGGAGATTTGTGTGACTGGGTCTGATGGGCTCTCCTAAAGCCTAACTCAAGCAAAACCTCGCCCCCAACACGGGACGGGTCTTTAGAATGAGAAGGGAAACGGGATCCCTTGAAATCCCCAAATTCTCCAGCAGAAGCCCAGGAGTCCATGGAGAGGGGAGGTTCGGCTCTCAGAATGCCAAGAAGCAGGGTGCCCCTCTGCAGAATCTGTCCTATTCTGCATCACTGGACCCTTCAGCAATGCCAGGCACGGCGCACAGATTTCACACAAGCCCCAGAACATCCAGACATTGTCTCCATTTTACAGATGGGGAAAGAGAGGCCCAGAAAGGTTAAATCGCTCACCCCAGTCGCACAGACTGAACCCAGAGCTGTGGGGCTGGCCCAGGTCTTCACTGAGAGATTACACTCTCTCTTAATAAACGCTCATGAAATGAGTCAAGTGAGTCACTGCTGGGAGCGTCGTGGCTCCTATCCCACAGGCATACTTTCCCCTCCTAAAATAGCAACTCAGCCAGAGATGAGGATCCTAATTACAAGTCAGGCCTCAAACCGTGTATGGTCACGACCCCACGGACCCCTTGGAGTTGAAGGATGAAGAGCTGTGGAGCAAGGAATTCCTTCGGAGATGCTTCTAAATTAAGCCATCTGCGGTCTGCCTCCGCCTGGAGCTAAGAAACTGTAACAGCTTTGGCAGGAGACAGCTTTGCTCAATGGAGCTGAGTCGCTCTAGGGTCCATGCAGGTAAATAAGAGGTGAGCGTCCCAGCCTGCCAGCAGCCCCAGGAACGGGGCAGGTGGGGGCAGCTCTACCCCCGTTGGCCAAGGCCCTGGACCTGTTTCAATGGGCAGCATCTAAAGAGCATTGCCCAAATAGGGACCGGGCTCCTCCACCATGCAGTACACGGGGACATGCCGGTGAGTGAGACAGGCGGTGGCTTGCACCCGTGGACCCTGCAAGATGGCAGGGGAGGTGGCCACAGAAGACACTACACATGCTTAGTGGCAATTTATTAGGACTGTGGATGGGGATTTTAGCTCCGTCTGGGGGGCAGGAAGGCCTTTCTAGAGAGGATGAGCGGGCTGGGCAGGGGACAATGAAGGCAGAATGTCCTAGATGGTGGGGACCTGCCAAAGCCCTGCAGTGGGAAGAATTTGGGCAAGTGAGAGGAAACGAAAGCGAATCAGTGTAGCTGGGAGACAAGATGAGGCAGGGGAGCTGAGCAACCATCAGATCTTAAAAGAGATTAGTGTCCTCGCTGTCCTAGGATTCCTAATCCCCCCTCAGATGATATTTTCCAACTCTCTGCAACCGACCTGGAATAAAAGATTCCCAGAAACCCAGGGTTGGAAGAGACCTTGGACACCATGGAATCCAAATCTACGGATGAAAACCCAGGCCCCCAGGTGGGCAGCCATGCCCCGTTCTAGGCTCAGCCCCGGGCAGAGGGAGCCAGCAGCCAGCCCGCCACCTTTTCCGAGTCCACGCCTGCCGCCTGTGGCCCCGCTTGGCCCCGGGGGATCTAGATTCCTGGATTCCATTTCCCACTGTGGTTGAACGCATCTGTGCACTTCCAATCCACTTTCAAGGGATCAGCTTTTCGTTTGATCCATACCCTTAGTTGTACCTTCGCCTCTTCATTAATTTTGCTCATGACTTCATGATTCCTTCTTTGAGGCCACTCCGTCTGTCCTTCTCTTCCTGGCATCTCGAGTCATCAGTGAGCTAATTACCCTTCACTCCTTCTTTTTCTAATATCACCGTTTATATAACATAGCATGAGCAACTCCTTTGCCCTCTACATTTTCTTTGATCTCCTCTCAGTTTCGAGTTTTGAGGATATTTATTTTTGTTCCGTTCTCTTTTCATCTAATTTCTATCAGATTTCTGTTTGGATTCCTTCTTTGGTCTTTTAGTGATTTATAAACGTGCTTTTAAATTTCCAGGCAATTCTATTAGTTACATCTGTGACTGATTTCTAATTTAATTTCTTTGGTGCCGAAGTAATTTGCATGAGTCAGACCCTTTGTATTTGCTCAGTTTTTACTTTTTTATGCTTCCTTGAAAAGCGTGATCTATTTTGAACAGAAAATCCCTCGGAATGACAGGGCACCATTATGGAGTTGGTGCCCACGTGATCTGGGTTCGGGGGGTAAGATGTGGCCGTTGTCCTTTTGTTTCAGTACCAGTGATTTGCATGTCCATGATATACGAGACTCTGTGCTAGGCACCAGGAGACTGGAAGAATTTAGAAAGCCTCTGCTACACGGACCCGGAAAACGGTGATAAAAATATAATCACACAACTAATTATTCAGTTATAGGTGTGCTGAGTACTAAAAGAAGGACCAGATTTGTTTTTTTTTTTTTAAGATTTTATATTTTAGTAATCTTTAGACCCAACATGGGGCTTGAACCCACAACCCTGAGATTAAGAGTCGCATGCTCCACCGACCGACTGAGCCAGCCAGGAGCCCCAGAAGTACCAGATTTGTAAGAGGTTATAAAACAGATAATCAGACTCATACTTTGGGGCCAGAAAAGGCTTCCTAAGGGGATAACATACAGGCAGAGACTCAAAGAATAAGGCAGAGATGTGGCTGGGGGTTGGGGGTAAAAGTGGTCTTGCCATCCCAACACAATAAAAAAACAGGAAGAAGAAGAAATGAATGGGCCATTCACGGAGGGGAGATCTGAAAGCCAACAAACACAGGAAATATGCTCATCCTAATGTATGTAACCAAGGAATAAAGAAAGAAAATGCCATTTGGTGCCCATCATGCTGGCGGCAGTAATGGTAATGAGCCTGACGTTAGAAGTGGGAACTTTCAGATACCGCTAGCAAGGGTGGTAATTGGTACAACCACTCAAGAGTTGGCATTACCTGGAAAGGCTGGGCATGTGCATACCCTCTGAACCAATGAATCCATGTTTAGCTATGGACCCTAGAGGAACTTTCAAAAATGTCCACGAAGAGATGTGTACAAGAATCCTCGTGGTAACAGGATAATAGGTATTAGAAATGACGGCACGTCCATCAGTGGGGACTGGATAAACCAAAGGTGACAAATTCATACAGTGGAACACTCTTCATCAGTCACTATGGATACCCCAGAGAGGCCCTGTCCAACACTGTGGCCACGAGCCACGTGTGGCTATTTACATGTGAAGTAACTAAAATTAAGTGAAATAAAAAAAACCCAGTCTCCTTGTCGTACTAAGCACATTCCAAGTACTCAGCTGACCCCATGGGGCCGGTGGCTTCAGAACTACCGAAAGTTCTACGGGACAGCGCTGCTCCAGGTCTGTCTGCATCAACACGTAGAAATCTCAAAAACAATGTTGCAGAGGAAAGAAAGTTGAATTTACAGAATAGAACATAAGGATGATGCCATTTATATGAAAGATTTAAAACCTACAAAAGAGTCCCCTGTGTTGTTCAAGCATGTGTCTGAATCTGGTTAGGTAATGCTGGAAGGAAAGAATGTGCCGGGAAGTCATGCACAGCCCTGCCTTGGGGAGGGTGGGGAGTGGGAACAGGGAGGGAAGCTGAGAGGGCGTCCGTTTTATCTCTAAGGAATTATTGCCTTTTCCTCTTTTTAATGTGAAAACAACAACGCGGGGTTTTAGAGCTGCATTTTGGAGAAGTGACTTGGGCAAGGGACGGAGACGTGCGGGGGCTCCTCCCTCCATGCCCAACTTAGAAAGAGTTACTCTGTTTTAGGAGATTTATTTGCTGGAGATTTGTGTATGATTCCATTTGACTCACGAGTCTTGTGGTCAAGCGAAGGTTCACAACCGGTGGTTTGTGACTTTGGCTTGTGCCAACTTTCCCCTTGTTAGACTTCTCCCGCTTCACTGCGCACGGTCATCTCAGTGCCGAAGAAAACATCCAAGACCCAAGGAGGAAAGACGTGGTCGTTTTGCCTGGTGACACCAGCCTTTGGCGGGTGGACCAGCTTGGGCCCGCATGCTGAAGAGTGAGCAGCATCTCGCCTTCTCTCTGTCCCTGTCTCCTTCCCGTCTTCTCCCTTCCACGTGAGGCCTCTTTGTAGATGGGATGTGGAGGCAGACACAGCATGGGGCTCTTTACAGCAGAAGGGCAGGCCGTGCGGTCGTTTGTGACACCGTCCCCAGATGCGCATGGAGGGCGTGTGCATGTGCCCGCGGCAGCCAGGAGGGGGTAGCCCACCGCTGGGCAGGTGTGCGGGCTGAGTGGCTTCCCCATGTGCCTGTTGAGTCCAGGCCCCCGACACGGTCCTATTAAAAGGGGCAGCTGGGCCAGCTGACCCTCCAGTCCCCTCTCATTAGCCACACGATAGTCCCTCAACTGGACACCAAGCCTTCCAATGCCAAGTCTGGGGGCCAAGAAGGCAAAAGGCAGGATTTGAGAAAAAAATAGCCAGATTTAAAAAAAAATCTGCCAAAGAGCTAAGGAAAAAAAAAGGCAGCTGTAGATAGCTATAGATATCTTAGTTTAGTTTGGGGTTTTTTTTGTTTGTTTAGGTCTTTTTTGTTTGTTTTTTAAGTGACAACCACTCAGGGGACTGGGAGAGAGGTTTTGCTTTAAAAGATTGAGGGGCTGTCTCCTCTAATGAGAGGTACTTGAAAATTATGGATCAGTCCCAGGTCAGTAATTTCTGTCAAGTTCAGGGCAGCTGGAGGTCAGAGGCCCCGGAAGAACACAAATCCGTGCAAGACATCCTTGGCAGATAGGCTGAGTCCTAAGCTCTGATGTAGAAGGTTCGTAGTTTAAGTCATTAACGAGGGGGACAGTCTCTCCTGAGACATCTGGTCCCCTACGTTGTTATTCTGCTACTGGCTCTAATTTGTGGTCCAAAAATAGATGGAACAAGGACACAGGGCCTGACCCTCCCTGCTGACACATGCTGCGTTTTCAAAGAACATCCAAGCTCAGGCTTAGAAAACAAACTTCCTGCTTCCCTGGGAAGTCTAACGTGGCACCGTGTCGGGTGAGCGGGGGTGGGTGGGGGAGACGCTATCCTCCTCGGACAAGGAGGACTCAGGATGGTTAAGACACTGGCCCAAGGAGACCCAGCTACCTTATGCACAAAGCCAGACCTGGGATCCAGGTCTTGGTCCACTGACTCTTGGGCTCTTTGAGACTTACTGGGGCAGAAGGAAAGACAGTCATGCAAGCCTTTGAAAATGAGAATCAACTTGCTATTTCCAGAAGCCATACCAGTATCTCTAGATCATTTCCGAGGATTAGCTAAGGCCAGTCAGCTGTTGGGATCACAGTTGGACGATGAATCTTTTTGCTAGATGCTCGTCGGTAAATAACCAGGTAACACCGTGGTGGGGTTTTTGACTCAACTTTCCGAAAGCTCCCACTTCTGCTTCAGGGAAGTGAGAGTTATAATGGATAATCCAGGGGAGCTGAGAACACACCAGACCCTCCTTCACCATCTGAGACCATTTCACGGCAGCCAATTATCACCCCGTTCCAGCCTCCAAAGACTGCATCCAGGCAATGAACATGCATCTGACTCAAGTGGGGTATTCTTATTTTTCAAGTGGCCTGACCTTTTCTTAAAAGAGCTTTACTGAGATATAATTCACGTATCATAGGCTCACCCACTTAAAGTATATAAATCAGTGATTTTAGGTATATTCATAGGCTTGTCCACTTTCATCGCCCCAAAAAGAAACCCCATACCATCTGTAGTTACTCCTCATTTCCCTCCCCCGAGCACCTGGCAACCCTTACTTTCTGTCTGTATGGATTTGCCTGGACATTTCATAGACATGGAATCATATGAGGCCTGGTCTTTTGTGCCTGGCTTCTTTCCCTTCACATCATGTTTTCAAGGCTCATCCACATGGTTGAATAATATTCTGTTGTATGGATCTACCACATTTTGTTTATCTGCTCATCAGCTGATTGTTTCCATTTTTGGGCTATACGAAGAATGCGCTGTTGGGGCACCTGGGTGGCTCAGTCATTAAGCGTCTGCCTTTGGTTCAGGTCATGATCCCAGGGTGCTGGGATCGAACCCTGAGTCAGCCTCTGCCTCTGCTACTCCACCTGCTTTTGCTCTCTCTCTCTGTCAAATAAATAAAATCTTAAAAAAAAAAAAAGAACATTCATGAACAAGTTGTCATGTGGACACCTGTTTTCCTTTCTCTTGGTGAGATACCTGGGATTGGAATCACTGGGGCATATGGGAACTCTATGTTTAGTCTTTTGCGGGAACTGCCACAGGGTTTTCCAAAGTGGCCGCACCATTTTGTATTCTCATAGCAATGTAGGAGGGTTCCAATTTCTCCGCATCCTCACCAACACTTGTTACTGTCTGGTGTTTTGATCGTAGCCATCCTAGTTAGTGGAAGTGAAGTGGTGTCTCATTGAGGTTTGATTTGTGTTTCCCTGTTGGCTCCTGATGTTGAGCATCCTTCATGTGCTTATTGGCCATTTGCGTTATCTTCTTTGGAGGAACATCGGTTCAATCCTTTGCCCATTTAAAATTTGATTATTTATCTTTTCATTACAGAGTTGTAAGGGTAATACTTATATTCATAGATACAAGTCCCGTATCAGAGATATGATTTGCAAGTATTTGTTCCTATTCTGTGGGTTGTCTTTCCACTTTCTTAGTACCATTTGAAGCATCAAAGTTTTTCATTTTGATGAAACCCAGCTTGCCTGTTTTCCTTTAGTGGGTTATATTTTATTTCCTCTTATACACATGGCATATTAATGCACCACAAAAAGAAGGACTTACTTAGCAATTTGTTTACACGGCCCCTCTTAGGCAGGGATGGTGAGCATCTCACATATCATATCAGTTCAAATAGACTGATGGTGGCTGTTCTGTTATAAAATACTCTCAGGCTGAATTGAAGCTTGTGTAAAAGTGTGCAGGGATCAAGTGGCAAGGTCTGCCATGGGCATGGGAAGGAGAGGGTGCTGTGTTTTTGCTCTAAGAGATGATTCTTTCGGGAAGTTGAGTATCCTCTATTGGTGACGAATAAAGACTCAGGATCCCCAGGAGAAGACATCCATGTGCTCATCTGCCCTTAACTCTGTCTCCTTCTTCAGGGCCCCTTGGGTGATCCTTACCTGGGATGGCCAGTGGGTCCGTGAGTCCCTTTGGGTGAGCCTCACCTGGGATGGCCAGTGTGTCCGTGAGTCCCCTTGGGTGATTCTCACCTGGGATGGCCGGTGTGTCCGTGAGCAAGGGGAGGGCACAGTGACAGGAAGGGATGAGGGGTCCAGGCCAGCAGGAGGCTGGCAGAGGAGGCAGCATGCACTCCCTGGAGTCTTGTTAATACGGAGCAGCCCCAGTGCGGCAGGCACAGACACAGAGTGAGGACTGACCAGCGCTGCCATTGTCACATTGGCGTGGGGGGGAGGGGGAGTTATACATGCCACTTTTTTTTTTTAGTGGTTCTGCTTTTAAAAGCCATTAAATCTTTATGTAGGATGCAAAGCCGGGGGAGGAAGCAAACGGGCCTGTAAGAGAGGGGTGAGCTCCTCCCAATGAAACCTAAAGTATGTGGGGCGCCTGGCTGGCTCAGTCAGTAGAGCATATGGCTGTTGGTCTTGGGGTCGTGAGTTCGAGCCCCACGTTGGGTGTGGAGTTTGCTTAAATGAACTTGAAAAAAATATAAAATAAAAAATAAAAAAATAAAGTGTGGCCCAAAGGCTGTCCCCAGCAGCACGTCCGGCTGCCGTCCTCCTCTTGCCCAGCACGTGCGGGCTGTTGGAGTCAGCCAGTCTCGGGGAGGCTCCGCTCCATCCGGGAGGCCTGGAAGCCTTCGCTCGAACCGTCCATCATCTTGGCCCTGCCTCTCAGCTTTTCTTTGAAACAGCTCAGCCCAAGAAGAATGTCACGCTGGAAGCTGTCGTGCGGGAGCCAGATGCAAGGCAGGGAGAGAAGGACCCCTTCCTGTTCCCCATCTCCACCCCGGACCCCATCCAGCGCGTGTGCTCACACGCACACACGCACACACACACATGCACACACACCCCAGGATGCAAATGATAACCGCAGAGCCATCACTTGTGAAGCTTGACAGAAAATAATGAGAAACACTAAATCTTTTATAAGGTCAACACTCGCCTTAGCCGAGCAGCTGTCAAACAAGAAAAGAATTTAGCGCCGGAGCCACGAAACTTCCATCGGCTCATTAAGCCCAACAGGGCCCGGCCTGGCGTGGCAGAGGAGACGCGGGGCCTTCCGTTTTGTGTCAGTAATTTGCGGCCGAGGAGGCAAGAAGAAACACCGGCGCCAAAGGGGCCTAGGGGGCGGCTGGGGAATCGTTAGCGCGCCAGGAGCGGCCTCGGCTCCTAATTGGAAGCATTGGGCATTATCAACCGAGGATTTGCCTCCGCTCCCTGACAGCTAGTGGGCCCAAAATGATCGCCCACTTGTCAGTGTAAAAGACCATTAAAAACAAGCCATTTTGATTTAATTGGAGGCGGTGCACTGTGGGGCCAGGTGAGGAGGCTCGTCAGCCCCGCTCATCCAGGCTGACGCCTCTCTCCCTGCGTGACGGGGGGCGGGGGGGGGCAATGTGTGCCTTCCAGACTCTTCGCCTTTCAGAAACTGTCTGAGGAAGGAGTGAATGGGAGACGGAACGAGCCTTCACAGAGGCAGTGGAGGTTGTTTTCAATGGGGTTGTCAACAAATGTCCTGACAGGCAGGGAGGGGGGGTGCTTTTCTTTTCAGAGCCCAGATGATGGGAGTCTGCTTGGTGTTATTCTTTGGGGAGGTGACCACCAGGCATCCAGCTGCCAGTGGGAGATGGGCTATTCCGTCGGGGTGCTTAGCCTGCTCTCCCCACTCCGAAACATCGAAGGATAGGATCTGGACAGTCACAGTGGACTGATCTTCAGTGGACAGCAGGACCCCGTCTTTTTTTTTTTTTTTTAAAGATTTTATTTATTTATTTGACAGAGAGAGAGATAGCGAGAGCAGGAACACAAGCAGGGAGAGTGGGAGAGGGAGAAGTAGGCTTCCCGCCGAGCAGGGAACCCGATGTGGGACTCGATCCCAGGACCCTGGGATCATGACCTGAGCCGAAGGCAGACGCTTAACGACTGAGCCACCCAGGCGCCCCAGGACCCCGTCTTTTATTTTAAGCTCAAGTAAGAGCCAAGGAGGGAGTTGGTGAAGGAGGCGTGTGGCCGAGGCCCTTCGAGGAGTCTGTGAGTGGACACCCCCTGCCACTCGGGCCGGCATCTCAGTCACGCTCCCCCAACGGAGGCCATGGTGCGGTGCCTGGACGAACATTCTACATCATCTCCGTCAGCAGAGGCCACTTGCTATAAATATTAACGCAGGCTCACAGCGGGCTCTCCCACCAGGGTGGGGGCCCCCAAGCACATGGAGCATCTATCTGTGTGTAGCTTTTGAATGCGAGTGTAGACTCCCTGGTGCCAGGGACTATATGTTCTGCATGTTGATGCTTGGTATCACGAACACCATGGGTACTTGATAAATATTAATTGGCGCTCGCAGATCTCAGAGAGGTCTACAGATTTGTATAGTAATCTCACCCCCGTCCCACAAGCAGTGACCTCATTTGCTGCCTACTGCTCGTCCAACAAGACAAGGCTTGCAGGAGCACAAGGTGCTGGAGGGGCGTCTTTGGGAGAGCGAGGGGGAGACACACCAGCCGATCCCCTCATAAACCTCCGCTGTTCATTTTGATGAAGGAGCAGGGTGGGAGGAGACACCAGATCCCCAGCGAGCATCAAATTCCAGAGCTCCAAATTTTGCTGCTGGTTTTAGACAATGGGGATTCCTTAATTACTTTCTCTGGAAATTTACCTGACAGTGCTTTCTCAGGTAGTGCAAGGTGGTTACCCGGGCGCTCGGTTCCTCGGTTGACAGAGTCTTTGATTTTGTGCTTGGTTGCAAATTAAGTCCTTTGCTGAGCCGTCCGCACAGTACCCAGCAGTGCCTTACCGCTTATTCATACCGGCTGTTGAACAACTGTGCTTCTGCCAGGGAAGCGGGGAACACACTCAGATGTTTGGTGTCCATGGCCCATTGGGTTGGGGTGCTCATGATGAGGTTTGATGTCTTTCCCCTTTTTCCTTACTGAAATAACGAGCAGGAAGAATTTGGGGGGGTAACTCATAAGAAGAAACGGAACCTTTCTGTGGTTGACGGGACTGACCTTGTCAAGTCAGAAATAGGAATGGAGTTAAGTGTCCTCAGCTAGACAACAAGGACGTTATGCCATATTCTGGACGCTGTTCTGGGGAAAGAGTGACAGACAGGAGACTTCAAAGGTCTTGGGGTTACTCGACTGCTAGGGGTACTCCGTAGACACTAAAACAAATCTTGGCTAGATGGCTAGATGGATGGATGGATGGATGGATGGATGGATGGATGGATGGAAGGATGGATGGATGGAAGGATGGATGGATGGATGGATGGAAGGATGGATGGATGGATGGACAAATGGATGAATGGGCAGATGGATGAACAGACGGATGGATGGATGGATGGATGGACGGATGGATGGACAGATGGATGGATAGGTGGACAGACGGATGGATGGATAGATGAACAGACTGATGAGTGGGTAGACAGAGGGGAAGTTGGATGAATTTACATTGATTTCTTATATTAAATGATTCAAGTGACACTGACCGCAGTCTCACAATATATAGAAAGGCAGTTCAAGCTGACAATCTTTTTTTAAAAGGTTTTATTTATTTGTTTATTTATTTGAGAGAGAGAGTGCAAGCAGGGGGAGAAGCAGAGGGGAGAGGGAGAGAGGATCTGAAGCAGATTGAGCTGAGCACAAAGCCCGACGTGGGACTCAAATCTCATGACCCTGAGATCGTGACCTGAGCCGAAACCAAGAGCCAGACACCTAACTGACTGAGCCACCCAGGCGCCCCAAGATGACAGATGTTCTATGACTGTGGATAAAGGTAGAGGATACAACACCGGGTGGCAGAGGTCATGGCACCTGGGCAGTCCACTGTCACTGCCACATAGTCCCCCACCTCTGACATTCAGAGCTCTGTCCCCAGAGGAACCATCAAGAATCTAGGCATCCATACAGAGACAGTCTTTGCAGGGCTGTCACTTAAAAGGGGGCAGGTGATTCTGTGAAAGGAGGCAGATTTTGGCTAAACGTGAGAAAGAAGTGGCTGTGCACCATACTGTGTCCCCTGAACGTTCCTGCATTGAAGCCCTGCCCCCAGTGTGATGGCATTTGGGGTGGGGCCTTAGAGAGTAACTGGGTTCAGACAAGGTCACGAGGGCGCCCTCCACGTAGGGATTAGTGCCCTTAGAAGAAGAGGCACTGCAGAGCTGGCTTTCTCTCTCTCCGTGCCGTGTGAGGACATGGCGGGAAGGTGCCTCCTGCAACCAGGGAGAGTCTCACCAGAACCGCACCCTGCAGCCGCCCTGATCTCAGGCGCACAGCCATCAGAACTAAGAAATCGACGCCTCTACGTAAGCCACCCAGTCTACAGTATTCTGTTACAGCAGCCTGAGCCGATTAAGACGGAAGTTCATAATCCTCCGGGCTGTTTAACCGATGAGAGCCTGCCTCTCGCAGGCATGTTTCCGTTGGAAGGCCCCAGCATGCTTCAGAGCAAACATACGGAGGTGCACCCACATGCCATGGTAGATACATGTTTTAAACATCCCTGTGCAGAGCACGTGACATTGACCAGGGAGCTCCAGGAGCTGCTTGCTGAAGATGCAGGCTTGGGGGCACCTGGGTGGCTCAGTTGGTTGAGCATCTGTCTTTGGCTCAGGTCATGATCCCCGGGGTCCTGGGATCAAGCTCTGCGTCGGGCTCCCTGCCCAGCAGGGAGCCTGCTTCTCCCTCTCCCTCTGCCACTCCCCCTGCTTGTGTTCTCTCGTTCTCTCTCTGTTAAATAAATAAATAAATAAATAAATCTTAAAGAAAGAAAATGCAGGCTTGGAGGCTACCCCAGACCCACTAGAATGGATCCTGGGGTGGGCCCTGGAATCTGCATATTTTTTTAGAGAGAGAGAGTGTGAGCAGAGTTGGGGGAGGGGCAGAGGGAGAGAGAGAATCCCAAGCAGACTCCACACTCAGCTCAGAGCCCATCACGAGGCCCGATCTCACGACCCTGAGATCATGACCTGAGCCGAAATCAAGAGCCAGACGCTCAACCGACTGAGCCCCACCAAGGTGCCCCTGGAATCTGCATTTTAAAGCCCTCCTCCAAGCTGGAGACCTGTGCATCTGTAGGAGCAAGTGCCAAAGCCCCGTCCAACACAGAGGTTCTGTTGCTCCATGACCATCCCCTGGCCAGGCCCACGCCAAGCGCTTCCCATGCACGACGGCACTGGCCCTCTGGTCCTGTCCCCACTTTACGGGTGCGGGTGCACAGGCCGGCACAAGGCAGGCAGGCGAACCCACAGGCTCAGCCCTCCCGCCCGCTCCGTCTCTGCCTCATGCCTTTTCCTGCAGCAGGCCTGCGATCAGTGGCCTCTTTCCTTTTTGGCCTTGGGGCCAAATTGCAATTTAAAAGGTGCTCAGGGGTTTTATCAAGGTCTAAAGGCTTTCAGGGCAGTGGGAAGTTTTGTTTATTGCAAGGGCTTAAATCAGCCAGAGCAGGGCTGGCCACGACCCTCTGGACACCTATAAAACCCCAGTTCCTGACCGCCCTTCACTCTCCTTCACGGGTCCTGCATTTAGCCCCCAGCTGGCCCCTGACCTCAGTTTCAGGTCCAAAGTATTTATCGGCTCCACCAAGGCCCGCGGCCTGGGGCAGCCGGTCAGAGGGCCCACGCCTCCCCTCTGCTAGTCGTTAGCGCTGGACCTGGGCACATGGTTTTAGGCCTCCCAGCACAGTCCCTTGCCCTCTGACACAGCACGGCTCTTCTCAGCCACAGAGGGCTAGTGGGAGCAATGGTACAAAATGGACTATTCCTCAAAGCACCGAAGAGGTGCTCTGGGTGTGTGAGTGCTGAGTGTTGTTATCATTGCTGCCTTCGCGAAGGAACGCTGCCCCCGGGGGACTTCTTGGACGCTCTTCCCTCTGCTCATCCAGCCACTGGACTGGGGTCACACTGCCCACATTCTTGTGTGTGTGATCTAACGCATCATTTCCCAGGACGTCTCTGAGGAGAGGAAGGAAGAGGCCAGCAAACGCCCCTATTTCTGAGGGACACTGAGGGATCCTGGGGGGGGGTCCACTGTGTTGATTGCTTGCGGCTCCGAGACACGAGGTTCGCCTTGCCCGCACTTTTGACAAAGCTCAGTGTACCTGAGCAAATCATCTAACCTGTGTATAGCTGGAACCTGCTGCTGGCCACGTGCTGGGCAGCTCTGGATCCTGACCTGGGAACAGCATGGGTGCCCGGTGACAGAGTCGGATGCATGGGGACACGTGGCAATGAGGCACTCGGAGGTTAGGCCCAAGTCCTGCTCGAGCCGGGAGTTTCCCTTAAATCACCAAGAACTGTTCTCTTGGGGAAGAGCCAGAAGAAGAAACTGGGGACCCCCAAAGTCCCATCGACTCCCCCAAATTCAAGGTGGGATTCTACCTATCTCTAGAGGTTAGAAATCTATACCTGATGCCAAAACAAGCTGTCTTGTCTATTTTCTGGTTGATTCTCAACACGAAATTTGAGATGTTTTTGCCTCCTGGTCGGGGAGAAGAGCTTCCTGTAGAGAACAGAGAGTTCCCAGGCACCGAAGTGTTAAGGGGACAGTCAGGCTGGGGGTCCCCAGTTAGAAGCACCAGCTCCCACTTCTCTGGGCCCCAACATAGACGCCTGGCGTCTCCCTCCGTGACCTGGGAACCCAGACTCGTCCCGCCGTACCAGGAGCTTTACCGCTGTCCCCCACCTCCTGCGCCCCCCCTTCCCCTTGTTCCCGTCCCCAGAGCTTCAGCTCTGGCTCTTTGTGACTTGCCAGTATTGAACAGCAATGTCACCTCACGAGCAGGTGCCTAAACATTCTGTCCCTCCAAGGTGCCGGTTTATGTAAAACCAATTAAGCCCCCGCTTTTATCTCTCCAGCGAGGCAGCTCTTCTGCATACTGATCTGATTTCTAATGGGGGCATCCATATTTAGGGGAGAAATGTCAACTTCATCAGGACCTCTGAATCCTCTGAATCACTCTTCCTAGTGCCCTGTTTCCGCGTGTGACACATTCCATCCCGGCGCTTGGAGCCTGACGTGGCAACATGGGATGATTCTTATTCCAACACGACAGAGCGACAGGATTCTTAAAATACATCACTTGTGCAGGGACCTCGGGGAGGAGCAGATCTGGCATCTGTCCTTCCTGTGTCTGGAAGGAGTGACTTTGGGGCTGAACACACCTGTCCAGAGAAGGGCTTCTAGTTCGTTGGCCCTTTGGAGCCCTTTGGAGAGGTGGCTGCAGTGGGTGGACAGGCTCAAAGCCCGCTCTGGGGGTTTAACAGAGAGTTAACTTCCCAGCCGGCTATGATTTGTAAGGGAGCTTAAAGGTGGGAAAGAAAATCCTTTTCTTAGATTCAGCAGCTTTCACTAATCAGCTGCATCTCTGGGTGTCACTGCTTGGCTGACTACTGATTTTTTTTCCTGCCGTCTCCGGTTCTATTAGGGAGTCAGGGGCCCAGGAGACCTGAGGCAGGGTTAGTCTTCCACAAAGAGAGGAGCCTGATCCCAGCATTCAGAGCACAAGAGCTTGTAAATCAAACTGTTAGCTTAATAGCTTGGGCCATTATTCTAAAGCAGTGGGGCTGAAACCAAAAGCCAAATGAAAATATAGTCAATTTGTTCATACTTTAGTGACTGAATGACTATGTAATGTCAGTGGTATTGGCCCTGGGGAAGACAGGTCTGTTGGGGGAGAGGCGCAGTGTTCGGCGTGAGGGGTGACCTCGAGATGCTTGGGCAAACCTCCCTCTGAAATGGGTTTGGGATCCCCAATTATAACACAGACTTGCCATAGAGAGCCAGACTCAGGGAGCCGGCCGTCTTCACTGCTGGGAGAGCGCAGGCCTCTGATCTCCGCGCCTGATGGAAACCCAGCGCGAGAAACCAAGCGTTGCGAGCAGCACCGGAGGGCCTGTGAGTTCAGGAGGGCCTGGGCTGAAGGGGGCTTGAGCCCTGGGACAAGCGCCCGAAGAAGGATGTAGCGTCCCTACCCTTCAAACACATTAAAAAAAAAATAGCCTTACTGGTTTTGTAAAAGTCATATCTTCACTGTAAAAATTCAAACAATGCAGAGAAGAGCATGAGAGAAAGTAAAACTCAGCCTCACACCACTCCAGGGGTCACCGCTGCTGCTGCCTGAGGACCCCTCCCTCTGGATGTCTGTCCCTGAGCACGGGCCCCTGTGCAGATGTGTGGACGCCTCTGTCCCAACGGCATCACGCAGCACGGGGTCTTTCCCCAGCAGTGGGTTAGGAACGTGGCAGTAAGTAGCCTAAGGTCATTATTTGCAGTGGCTGTATACTATTTCACAGGATTATATCTTGTCTGTGCAATGTCAGTTCAGGATCTCTCAGCTCGTACTGAAGACGCCTCTTCACTGGCACGTCCGGGCTTTCACCATTGTGGGGGTGCCACCATAAATACGTGGGACCCACTCCCCCCCAGATATTTGTCTTTGGGCTGGTATCACTGGCAATCTTTGTAAAGAAGGATAAATCGTCTGTTTTTCTTGACTTAATATCAGGCAGCCATAGGATGCACAGTTCAGACTGGGTCACTTTTGAGAGCAGAAGGTGGGCACTATTAGTAATCCCACCTCCCAGGGGCGCCTGGGTGGCTCAGATGGTTAAGCGTCTGCCTTAGGCTCAGGTCATGATCCCAGGGTCCTGGAATCGAGCCCTGCACCGGGCTCCCTGCTCCGCAGGAAGCCTGCTTCTCCCTCTCCCTCTCCCACTCCCCTTGCTTGTGTTTCCTCTCTCGCTGTATCTCTCTCTGTCAAATAAAATCTTAAAAAATAATAATAATCCCACCTCCCAACAGGCAAGCCTGGATTCTGGCCCCTGCCTGGAAAACCCAAGCAGGGTTCTGCAAAAAGCAGGTGAGCCGGGTGGGCCAGCCTGTACCAGGATGATGTTGATGGGGCTTTGGTTATGCAGCTTGCCCCCGGCCCCAGCTCTGGCTGCCAACTAGGGTTGGGGTCTCCCCAGCATTTCAGGCTTCTGGACACCAGGGGGTGGAGCTGCCCCAAACTTCCCTGTCTAGCTGTCTAGCCCTGTGTGTTAAGGGGACAGTCAGGCTGGGGGTCCCCAGTTAGAAGCACCCTGGCCGCTCACCAGTGACCCTACAGCAGCCTGATGTCGGCACCGAGAGCAGGGCTTGGCACAAAGATGCTGAACGAGATTTGTGTATGAATGAGGGAATGAAGGAATGATCACCAGGCCCATCCCCAGGGCAGATGCCATGTGTTGGCACCTGAATAGAGTCCAGGTGCCCTGCTGAATGTATACGTGTGTCCTCATCGAATCCTTCTGCTAGCCCCATTTTCAGAAGACGGAACAGGGACGTGGACCGGTAAAACCATGTGACAGGTAGGGAGAGGCAGGGTCGCCATGTGACCCAGGTCCGCTGCCCCTGAGTCAGGTGCGCACTCAGGGAAGGCGGGTTCCCTCCTCCCTCCCCGCAGCCCCCGGCACATCTGTGAAGGGCACGAGCCCAAGTGCCGCTGGGCACAGAGGCTACCGGCTGCAAGCCCAGAGGTCCCTCCACTCCGGGATGGGAGGCGGTGCGTGCACATCCCGTCCCCAAAATGGGAGCCTGAGGAGGGGTCTGAGCCGTTTCCCCTGACGGTTCACTCTGGGTTTGGGGTCCACCACCTTGAGCCGTGACCCTGGGATCGTGAGCCTTCGGTTGAAGGAGACCCTTAAGAACAGTGCTACCCTCACTTTCAGATGAGGAAACTGAGGCCCAGAGAGCCTCTTAGCTGACTGGTAGCAGGGCATACCTACATGACCCTCTCTCTGGGCCCCACGCATCCGGGGCAGTGGCTGGTGGTACAGACCAGAATGGGCGCTGGAAGCCCAGGCAGCCCTGCGGCTGGTCCCGCGGGTGCGGTCCCGGGTGGGCCCAGGACGCCGCTGAGCGCCCCGCGAGGTGCCGGGCCGGGGAGGGTCTGGGCAGCCCCCTCGAGGTGCAGGGAGCCAGCTTGCTCCGCGTTGACCCAGCGCAAGGAGCAGGCCGCCGCGCCCCTGCCTGCTGCTTTTCCATGTGAGAGGTGTTTAATTATTTCTGACAGGGTTCAGCGTCGACATCTGTTCGCGAGCGGGGAGAGTCCATTTAGGTTATCCATCACTGTGACAGGTTCAACTTTTTTGGAAGCGCTTTTCCCTTTTATAATGGGGCTGGGGTGGGGAGGGGGGGTGGTGGCTGGGCACAGACATGAGGCACAGACAAAGACCCTCTTGGGGCCCCGTGCAGGACGCTGCGTAGCCCCCGGCCACCACCGTCGCCGCCGCACTGGCCCCGGACCCGGTCGGGGCTGCCAGGATGGGGGACGCCAGGATGGTCAGGTTGGGAAGGGGCTTTCAGCGGGTCTGTGAAAGGCTTTTAACTCTTCTGTGCTCTACTGGTCATCCATTCATTCATTCATTCATTCATCTCCTCCTTCATTCATTCTTCCTGCAGACTTTCACTGACCACTCAGTGGGTGCGGGGCTCTGTGGATGCTGTGGGGGTCACAACAGGCATGGTCCTTAGGGGCTCACATTTTGCTGGGGAAGATGGACAACTAATTGCCCAATTAACTAATTAATTGCAATGAGGATGCATACTCTGAAAGGGAGAAAGGGGCCCTGCTGGGCTGAAGAGGCACCTGCTGGGTTGCAGCCAGAAGTGAGGGAAGGATCCTCAGGAGGCCCTGGACTTCCGCGGCCCTGGACGGAATCCGGGACCCTTTCTTACAGGGCATGTTCCTTCAGCCTGCTGAGCCTCAGGCTCCACATCTGCTGAATGGGGACAGCGTTTCTACGAAATAATGCATGTCTAGTGCTTGGCTCACAGTGAGAGCTAATAAACACTTCCCATTGGTAGTATTTCCCAAAAGGGGGGGACCAAGTGTTGCATCCATAAAGGCATCACTCTGGGGGGTTAGGGTCTCCACTGGGCTGACCACGGTGGCACCCAGGGACAAGCCTTGCTCTGAGAGTCCTGCAGAGGAACTTCCAGAAACCCATGAACATCCCCCAAAAGACGAAAAGTGCCCTGTGAATCCTGGGGCTGGCATGTTTATTCTTTCTCGTTTCTGTGGCACAGTGGGTAGTGTGTTGGAGGTTGGGGCCAACGGTCAGAGGAGCCAGGCTTCCCAGCCCCCCACCCCGCTCACTGGGGGAGGACAGCTCAAATTCTGCTTCCCCTCTGTGCCACGGAGCAGTGGGGGGGATACTCGCTCTGAAGATGAAGTGCACTAATACGCGGAAATGACTCAGCTCAGTGCCTGGCACCGAATCAAAGGGTGGCATTTACAGGTTACCTCCTGTTGCTCCTGACCGTATTTCAGTGACAGCAATCTAGAATGGAAGAGCCCAGCACAGCTGAGTCAAAGCCCCTCTTTTGAAAATAGAAACTGGTTTGTTCATGTCTGACTCTGGGCCAGGCACCGTGGGGACACCGGCGTGGGAGACATGCTCTCCTGATGGGGGAGAGTCGGGGTGGGGATTGGGGTGAGGGCCCTTTCCTTGCTCCTCTGGCCCAAGACCGCCTGAGCCCTCCTTTGTCCCCTGCCTCAGTAGCTCTGAGCAGATTCTAAATCAGAGCCAAGGGGCTGGGGGTAGGGGGTGACACCGCAGAACTGAGTGTTGTGGAGGGCATCTCATGCTCACGGAGCTCTGGGTCCCCGTCCCTCCCCAGGCAACATCCCAGGGAAAATCAGAGAGAAAAATCAGAGCTAAAAGAGCAAAGGAGGGGCCAGGAAGGAAGCTGTGGAGAGAGGAGTGAGGGGGAGGAATATGGTTAAAAAGGCAGGATATTGGGGGAGACTGAGAAACCAGAGCAGAGCCACGCAGCCAGGCTGGAGGAGCTACAAAGCGACAGGGGCAGGGACTCCCGGCACCTTCTGCTCAGCGCCCAGTCACGTTCGTGTGCGGGGTGGTACGGGCTGACGGGCAGCGGGCGAATGGTCACTGACATATGCTGACAGAGGCCACTTGGGCAGGTCGCAAGGGGCCGCGTCGGGGGGCAAGCAGGCTTCTCCTCGAAGCTCGGCAGCTTGTTCGATTGCATTAGGCTCAGGAAGGCACTGTCCCCTTCACTGTCCAAATTGCAGTTTAACTCAATACTGCGGGTGGGCTGGGCTGGCCAGGAACATTGCTTTGTCCAGCTGTCTTCCTGGGGCCAGGCATGTCCCTGTGGCCCCCTAGAAAGGCTCGCTGGGCCCGAGTTGGGCAGGCACAGCTCCCCTCCCACTCAGAAGCCGCTGTCCCCAAACCTCCCGGTTCCCCCCTCTGAACAGCCAACCAGTGGCTAGAAGTCCACAGCATTTCACTGTCTAGAGGACAGGTAAAGAACGGGCAGAGTGAGAGGCATCCACCCTAGGTGAGGGAAGGGGCATTTGGAGGCGAGACCGACCTTCTGGAAGTGAGGCATATGCCAGAGGGCATCCAGCTTCACTGGCGGCTTGTACTTTCTCAGCTGACTGCTCCGGGTCTCATACAGCTTCCCCAGGATCACCTGCGGGCCAGAGAAATGCAGAGGTGAGGTGGTCTCCTGGCTCGCGGAGGAGCCCGACCTATGATGAAGGGAGGCGAGGGCAGAGGGTTGGGCTTCCTGGTGTTGCAGACCCGTGGGTCACGTTCCTCCTGCCTCCGGCCCTTCTCCAAGGCTGATGTCACGGCACTCGCTCCCCTGGCCACTGCTCAGTGGCCTCCGGCGTGGGACCCCCCCCACCCCGTGCTGCGAGCATGTTGATCTGTTTCTGGTTTGGCCCCTAGAACTCACAGGGTTGCTTCACAGAGAGGTAACTTTCCCGTGATCTGATCCAGCTTGAGCTTTGGGGATCCTCGTGGCACATGGCCCCTACTAAGGTCCTGGACGGGCCCTATTCGTGTGCTCTGTTTCTCTAAAATTTGTGATAGTCATATGTTTTGTTGTGTACTTTCTCTTTTCTTTCTTTTTTTCATGGAAGTATAGCTGACCCGCAATGTTAGGTTAGTTTCGGGTGGACAGCGTAGCGATTCGACATGCCATCTGTCACCATATGACCCTGTTACAGCACCATTGACTGTATTCCCTGGGCGGAATCTTTTATCCGGGACTTATGCATTCCATCACTGGAAGCCTGTATGTCCCGCTCCCCTTCAGTAGGTCCTTTGGATCAGCCGTCTTCTCTGCCTTCTAGAACAGTATCCACAAACCAGAGATGCTCTCCAGCTGAGAGTCACCACGCCTGCCTTCAGAGTTGGAGGGATGCATGCACCCCCCTTTCCCCTTCCTAAGTGGAAATGGATCTCCCCGCTGGAAATGGGTCACCGATGCTTGACAGACGGGGTTGGTTACCGTAGGATTTGCTGAATTCAGCACTGAGCAGAGGGGCCCAAGATGAGGACTCACTACATGGAAGCTGTTGCCGAGAATTTCCATTTGAGGACACCACCATCCAAACCCCAGGACATCCTTTGCGGCTGGAGAGACAGGCTTCCCCTCGGATGGTGGCAGCTTGACCTTTCAGACCAGCCATCTTATCAACCCCAGGCCCCAGCCCCAGTGTTTGTGCGTCTGGGTGTTCCTCCCAGTTTGTTAGACAATGTACAGCCACAGAGAATCTTGGAACAGGAAGAGAACCCTGGGGTTGGTTCCACAAGTGTTTTCTGAGCGCCTACCATGCGCTAGGCACGGCACGGCGGGCCCTTTCTGACCCTTTCTTTCCCCAGTGAGGGAACTGAGGCCCCAACTAAGTGGCGGCTCCCTCAGAGTCACACCCGGGGAGCGGGCCCCAGTTCCCAGCCAGTGCTTGGAGTGGAGCCACTCCCATTAGTGGGGTGCTCTGCCAAACAGGGAGGGGCACTGGCCACGGTTGTCTCTAACGTCAGAAGATGTGTCCCCGGGAGCTCGGTTTTCCATGGATTTGCGACACTCTGAGTCCCTGTGAAATTGCCGCTAATTAAAAAACACGACCAAACTGGAGCTATAAAGCGGTTTGTAATGGCAGCGCTCCCTCTGAAACTGGTCGTTACCATATAAGTCGACTCTTTCTTGAGCCATTAACGAATAAACTAGTCATGGGCTGCTTTTAAAATGTTATTACAACACTCTGCTTTTTAGTGAGCTGGTGTCTCGTTCTCTACCAACGTCAAGGACAGTGGGAGGGGCCCCCTGCCCCTCAGTGACGCTCCTGGCCTGTCCTGAAGGCGCCAGGATCCTCGGTAAAACTCTTCGGCTCCCCAGTTTGGCTCTAGAACATCTTTGCCCTGTTGCTGAACTCCAGGCTTTCCCATAATTAGCAGGGGTGGGACCTTGCCATCAAGAAGAGCCAAGACTCTGGGGCTACACACACCCCCCCCGAGTCCGGGCCTGGCTCTGACGCCTTTAGCCAGTCGCTTAATCCCTCTGCGCCTACGTTTGCCCACATGAAAATGAAATAACCGAGACGACCTGATGAGATCCCCGCCTCATGGTGTGCTCAGGAGGGAACACGGGTGCACGCTCAGCCCAGCTCCCTGCCCGGAGCAAGGCAGAGGGAGAACACTGGCTGGATTGCTGCACCAACCAGACATGCGAAGATTGTGCTTCTAGTGAAATCCGTGTGGCACTAGGCGCACATCAGTCTGGATCGACTGCAGCTCACACCGTTAGCAACTGGCAGCGTGGGGACGTGGTTCTGTCCTCAGCCTCAATTTCCCTGTGCGGGCACCGCCTCTCTGAGGCTCAGTTTCCATGCCCAGGAAATAGGAATAATGCCCCCCTTGGGGGCTTTTGTCAGACATAAACGAAACGATGTGTATGATGTACAGGATGGGTTTAGCATGTGGCCTATTCATCAGTTTGAAAAGAAAATGTATTCCTAAAGTATAACGAAATGTGTTCTTTATGGCATCCTGCTTTATTAGCCTTTTCTTTAGTACAGGGCATATTTCTGTCCCGGCCGGGTCAGGTCAGTTGAAAATCAGATTTCTGGATGGGCGGAGTCGTGGAGGTTTGGTGGAAGGAGTCCCCGGGTAGGAGCTGGGACACCGGGTTCTGCTCCTGCGTCAGAGGTACACAGGCCGGGCCAGAATCTTCCACTCTCAGGCTTGAGCAGGGGTTGTGTGTGATCATCACCAAGACCCTTTTAGCACAGCACCTAGCAGCTTGGTTGCCACCCCCAGCCTCGCCCCTCCCCATTTGTGACAAACGTGCACAAATGTCAGTCTCACAGCTTTGCCAGGCCAGCCCCTCCCTCCACTCCCATTCCAAATGGGGGCCACTCTGGAGTGGGGGATGCATTTACCTTGTGCTTTTTCTCCAGTTTAATGGCTTTCTGGGTGGCCTTCTGCTCCTGCGCCCAAAGCTGCTGGTAGCGATGCTGCAGTAGGTCAAAGAAAGGGGTGGAAGGCCTGCGGGGAGGAAGCGCAGAGAGGCTTGAGGCCTTGGAAGGCTGCCCCATTCTGACCGAGGATGCCCACCTGACCCTCAGGACTGTGCTCTGGGAGATGGTGACAAAGACTTCCCCCCCCCCCCCCCCCCCGCCAAAAAGCGGACTTTAGACAGGCTTGTTGGAGCCCTCTTTTCAACTAGACCTTGCCCTTGGGCCTTGGGCCTTGCCCTTGGTCTGCTGAAGCCAGTCTTCACAAAGAATCTGTGAAGTCAATCCCCCATCCCACCCCCCGTCGGTATCAGTATCTGATCACCTTGGCCTGCCTTTACCCAGAATCCCATCAGGTCAGTTCAGTGAGCATCGCCCTGCCCTCTATGTGTCCTTTCCTGACCCCCACCCCCTGCTCCCGGGCTGTAAGTCCCCACCTGTGCTGTATTCATAACGGGGCCCCGTGCTGCACTAAGTCTCTTTCTCCTTGTGCGGTAGCACTGTGTGAAATCATTGCCACCTCTCGTTTCTGACTCTGGCTCTCCTTGACAAGGGTCTCCAGCCTGGGAGAGCGCATACCCTGTGCCGCGCATTTTGTTCACCCCACCCCTTCGCAACGCTGTCGGACGGGTACCATCCCTATCCCCATCCCAGAGCCTTGGGGGGGCGGCGAGTGAGACCTGCCCAGAGTAGCCGAATAGGTAACAGGTGACAAGGGCAAGTTCTTCACGGAAGAACCAGAGCTAATGATTGCAGGAGGGAATGATGGAGCCAAGGGGGCGTGGGAATCACCGGGGTGCCGCTCCCAGCCAAAGAACAGGTGGAGGTAATAATAATCATCAGTGGCTGCTAAGGCCATTCGGTGGAGACTCTACAATGCGTGGGGCAGGCTGCAGCAGCTGAACCAAATGACCCATTTCTTTATTGTGGGAAAATATATACACAACACACAATTTACCCACACGATCAGTCTTACCATTTCTGAGAATGACAAGCAGACATTTGTGATAATACAGTGGGAGGTACGCAGTACCATCCACCCAAAATTCTTTGGGAAAAGAAACCAAAGTACCCTGACGGTCATCAGATTTCTAGACAAGCACCGTCAAATCGAAATACAACGCAAGTCACCTTGTAACGAGGACTTTTCCAGGAGCAACGTGATAAAGGAACAAGCAGAATTAATTTTACTCATATATTTTATCCCTCTCATTACCAATGTATTTTATTGACCTAATCTAGCCAAAATATTAACACACCAACATATAATCCTTTTAAAATATTCATGGGGTGTTCGAAAGATTCAGTTTTGAAATTTGAATTTGGGACCCCTGGGTGGCTTAGTCGTTAAGCGTCTGCCGTCGGCTCAGGTCATGATCCCGGGGTCCTGGGATCGAGCCCCGCATGGGGCTCCCTGCTCGGTGGGGAGTCTGCTTCTCCCTCTGCCTGCTGCTCCCCCTGCTTGTGCACGCTCTCTGACAAATAAATAAATAAAATCTTTAAAAAAACAGAAATTTGAATTTAAATTAGTCAAAATTAAATACGAAGGTAGATTCAGCTCCTCAGTGGCACCAGCCGCGTTGCAAGGGCTCAGTAACCACCTGTGGCCGGGGCCGCCGCACCAGATACACAGCTGTCGGCCTGCCTGCCACGCCTCGCAGGAAGCGCACGGCGTGGGGAGCGTGCTACGCACCCCCGTGATGATGCCGAGTGCCCCGTGCCGAGTCCCGAGTCCCAAGCGTGGGACGTTCTGCAGGACAAGTGGCTCGAGCACCTCAGCAAACAAAGGACCGTGGAAGGGAGGAGGAGGCAGTGGGGTAGATTACAGTGACCTAAGAAACGCACCCACCAGGTGCAGTCTGCGGACCTCGTTCGGATCCCGAGTCAAGCAGACCATCAGTGGGGAGGTATGTTTTGGGGCAACCGGGGCCAAGTGAACACTAGCTGAGGTTTGGAAGTTATTTAAGTGTTTCTGTTGGAGATGCATATAGAAGGGCTTGTGGGTGGAATAATTGGTTGTTTACAATTTGCTTTAAAAAGGAACTTCCGCAAATAATAAAATACAGTAAAGTGAAAACGGACGGCAGGGCATATCGATAATGGTTGGAGCTGTGTGGTGGGGGTTGGTCACGGGCACGTACTATAGTGTCTGCGATACTTTCGTGCATGTTTAAAATTTTTCATCCTAAGCAAAAAGAGAAAAAGAAGAAGAAACTGTGAATCCGGCTCATTGCTTTCCCCCGTCGTGTCTTTCTGACCTTCCTTTTGATGGTGAGCAATCCTAGCCAGCTTTTCTGCCTCTCACGTCTGAGCTGATTATTTCCTCATTTCCCTGGGCCAGAGAGCCTCAGATTTTTTTGGTGCATAAGAACCCCAGAGGTTCTGAGTTAGGAAGTGGGACGGGGGCCCAAGAAATCACATTTTCAGCAAATATAGTTCCGATACAGGGGGGGTGGGTTGAAGGGTAAGCCCTCCAAGTGGTGTTTCCATCCTCATCCCTAGAACCTGTGGATATGACTTTATTTGGAAAAAGGGCTTTTGCAGAGGTAGTCCAGTTAAGGATCTTGAGATGGGATTAATAACTATGCAAATGCTTTTTGCACTTGTCCAAAGACAAGTGTCCTCATACGAGGACATACAGCAAAGAGAGACACGGGGAAGAGGAGGAGGTGCGGGCGGGGGGACAAAAGATGACAGCACAGTGATGGGGCCGCAAGCCAAGCATACCTGGGGCCGCCGGAGGCTGGAAGAGGCGGGGCGGGTTTCTCCACTAAAGCCTCCAGAGGGAGCACGACCCTACCCCCACCTTGCAAAATTCTGGCCTCCAGAACCGTGAGAGAATATGCGTCTGTTGCTTTAAGCCAACAAGTGCATGGTAGTTTGTGACGGGGAGCCCGGGAGCTAACACACAGGGGTTCCTCAGCCCACCTAGGGGAAACACCAGTAGAAACCGCCCTCTGGATGACGTCTAGAGTAGGTCCCGAGACTAGAAATCAGGGTCTCACAGCTGAAGGAACCACAGAGCAGCATTTTGCAACCTGGCATGTGCGCGTGGGTCACCGGGGGATCTCGTTACAGGTACATTCTCGTTCAGTGGGTCTGGAGAGGTCACAGGTGTTGTGGCCCAGGACCCCACATTTTGGGGCTTAAGACCTAGCCCCAGAGGTCTTAGCCCCCGAAGTCCCAAGAGTTGTGGACAGTACCTTCTGAGCAGGTGTCTCAGGGGGAGGATCCACGGCTTTTCTCATTGCGTTTCTGGAAATGCAAGCACCCCAGGGAAGGTTCCATTCTTCCCAGTGACCTTATCTCACGACTGGGGAGTGCAGAAATGGAAGTATTAAGAAGAGACACCCCCCCCCCATCCTGAGACAGACCTTGAGCCTCTCTAGCTTTGTGTGTTTTTGTTTTTTGTTTAGAGGGGGAGGGGCAGAGGGACAGGGAGAGAGAGAATATTTTTTCAATTTTTATTTATTTTATTTTTTTTAAAGATTTTATTTATTTGTCAGAGAGAGTGAGAGCACAAACAGGGGGAGGGGCAGAGGGAGAAGCAGGCTCCTTGCTGAGCAAGGAGCCCAATGCGGCACTCGATCCCAGGACCCTGGGATCATGACCTGAGCCAAAGGCAGATGCTTAACCAACTGAGCCACCCAGGTGTCCCGGAGAGAGAGAATTTTAAGTAGGCTCCACATCCAGTGTGGAACCCAACAATGGGCTCAATCTCATAACCCTGAGATCAAGACCTGAGCCGAAACCAAGAGGCAGATATTTAACTGCCTGAGCCACCCAGGCGCCCCTCTGGCTTTGTGTTCGATTTGGCCTGCACAGCAGTCTTAACAGACTTTGAGATTGTCATCAACAGTTAAAAGTTGGGAAATTTTACATTAAAAACCAACTTTCCAGACTCTCTTGAAAATGTGCAGCTTCTGACCGTGTGGTCTCTATGTAGCAACTACTGGGTGGAGCCAAGTGTCACCTGTCACTTCGCCCCATGCCTCTCCCTTCCCTGTTGCCCCTTTACCTGCGCCCTGCACCCCATCCATTCTCCTGGTGTAGTCTGACTCCCCAGTATGCAGACTTTCGTGGGACTGGGCTGAGCAGGGACTCTATTTGAGCAAAGCCTCAGGGGCTCTGAAATGCCACTTTACAGAGCAGCCTGCCGGGCGGCTACAAACAGTGGCTCTTTGTTTTCTGGTTCCTTTACCCCTGTGGTGACTTTTATTGCTTAATTATTACACGCCCCATGCTTCTGAGCAGCCTAATTTATGGCCATGCTTTCTAATGACATGAGATGCGTAACCTCACAGTATCTCCCCCCAGAGGCCGTTCACAACAGAAGAGCGGTCTTCCCAGCAGCCCCCACTGCAGGCATCACCAAGAGCCTCCCTTTGAGGCCCCCCTACAGCCTGGGCCGACCGGCTTTGTGTCCTGCTACGGCCAGTGGTTATTACCTGGAGACAGGCAGGGAGGGGCTCGGGGCGGGAGAACAGCTGAGAAACCTTGGGGGTCACGGCCCCAGCCCGGCTGGCTGAGGGAGATCCAGCAGGTTCTGCCCATTTGTGCTCTGGCTCATTAACTTGGATAAAAAGGTGGGGAGGCTTGTCAGGACACAAATCGGATCACATCACCCTTTCCTGTTTTAACCCTAAGCCTAGACTCCGGGCCATGGGCCCCCACCTGGCTTACTCTCGGCTTCTCCCGGTCTCAGCCGTGGGGCCGCCTCCTCAGCCAGCCTGCCCGACAGCCCATCCTCGGCTGCCCCCCCGCCAGGTGCCTGCCCACGCACAAGTGCTCCGGGTCATTGGTTCTCTGGTTTGTCACCGACCTTGGCCACTGGATGCCAACACCACCAGGGCAGGAATGGTTCCTGTGAGCGGCACAGTGTTGCTCTCAGCAATTACGTGTTGTTGAGAAAGAGGGAAGGCAAATCAGAGAAAGAAAGACCAGGCAAAGTTCTGGGAGATACACTTTTTCATAATTCAGGGTATTGTACGTTAGGCTATGTAGAAGGTATAATAAAGGCCGTAAGTTGATGGACGCTGCCGCTCGATGGAGGAAGGACAGTCTTCTCAACAGATGGCGTGGAAATGATTGGACATAGTGGGCAAAACCCCACAAAATAGCTCTCGACCGGAGTCGCAGACCTTCCACAAGAATGAACTCAAAATGGATCATGGATTTTGATGTGAAGGTAAACCGATTAAAGTTCCCCAAAAAACGCAGGAGGAAATCTTTAGGAGCTCAGGCCTGGCTTGGTGCTGACTTCTGAGACTTGGCATCAAAAGCATGACCCGTAAGAGAAAACAGAAGTGATAAATCGGACTTCTTCAAAATGAAGAACTTTTGCTCTGTGGAAGGTCCTCTCAAGAAGATGAAAAGACCAGCTACCGAGACTGGGAGGAGGTCCCTGCAAACCACACATCTGGCCAAGCGCTCCTCTCTAGAACATGTGGAGAACTCTCAAACTCAACGTGGAAAGCAAACCAGTTAGAAAGACACAAAGAGGCATTTCATCGGAGGGAGTACGGCTGACCAATAAGGACAGGAGAAAATCGTCCACATCCCCGCCCTCAGAGACATACAAATTAAGACCCTGATGACATTCCACTATACACCTATTCGTGCAGAAATGAGAAACCGCAAATGCGGGCAAGGATGCAGAGAAACCAAGCCCCCCTCCCCCCACATTGCTGGTGGGAACGAGAAGTAGTATAGGCACTCTGGAAAACAGGTTGACAGTTTCTTAAAAATCTAAACATACAGGGTGCCTGAAGCCTCAGTCGGTGGAGCATGCAACTCTTGATCTCAGGGTCATGAGTTCGAGCCCCACGTTGGGTGTAGAGATGACTTAAAAATAAAATCTTAAAACAAAAACAAACAAAAAAACCCTAAACGTACACTTACCGTATGGCCCGCAGCTGTACTCCTGAGCATTTATTCCAGAGAAATGGGAGCTTACATGTATACAAAACCCTGTACACAGATGTTTATAGCAGCTTTATTTGTTATAGATAATTGATATTTGTTATACAACCAAAATATCCTCCAGTGGATGAATGAATAAACGAACCGGGGTCCATCGGTACTATGGAACACTGCTCAGCGGAAAAAAGGATCAGGCTATTGGAACACACAACTTGGATGGATCTCAAGGTCATCGCGCCGAGCGGAAATGACAATTTCGAAAGGTCACCTACTCTGTGATTTCATGCACATCACATTGTGGAACTTTCCAGGGATTAGGGAATGGTGGGGAGCGGAGTCACTGTGGGGTAGCATGAGGGAGGTCTTTGAGGTGATGGAACAGTTCTGTATCTTGATTGTACCACACAGATCTACACACACACACACACACACACACACACACACACGAGCGCATGTCAAAGCGATGAAGTCTGTGTGTTGTACCAACGCCACGTGTTTAGTTTTGACATTGCACGTAGTTATATAGGATTTTATCTTTGGGGAAAGCTGCATGAAGAGTGTACAGGATCTCTCTGTACCATCTCTACAACTTCCTGTGAATCCAGCATTATTTCAAAGTACAATATTGTTTAAAATGCAATCAAGCATGTTAGAGGAGAGGCTGGAGCAGCTTCCTTCCTCCTTTATGGGAAAGTACCATAAAATTCCTGCCATGCAAAGAGGTAAACAGAATACAGGGCCCCAAAATGTAGGGGAGAGATGAAGATAGGGTTTGTCCAGCAATTAATTTTTTCAAGTCTGATTTTTCTGTAATTTGTGGTTTGTGGTATTTGTCAGCTTACTTAACTTTGTAATTTGTTCTCTTTTCTTTTCTTGGTCTAATGAGGAGTTAAGTTTTGAGCCTAAATTTGTATTCATGATTTTGAATTTTTTTTTCCTCAAAAGGGGCCCCAAACTTGAATATGTTCCAAGTTGGACAAATCTGGAGCTGCCCTCAAGTGCAAGTAAGATCTTATTTTAATTATAAGAGGATGGTATCTATAAGTTTATGCTAATGCACGTGAAAACCCAAACAAAATGGGTGATTGGTCTAGGACAATATAGAAGCTCAAAGCTGACTGAAGCGCGTAAAACGTTAACAGAGCCTTGAGCACTGGGCCTGGGGATCCTACACATCAGCTCTCACAACCTCGCCTTGGATAGTATTCCAGGGCCTTCCAGATTGTTCTTAAGAAAGCTTCCCAAATCATTTTCTTATACTTGTTTTTAAAGATTTTGTTTATTCATTTGAGAGAGAGAGAGAGCACAGTGGGAAAGGGCAGAGAGAGGGAGAAGCAGACTCCCCGCTGAGCAGAGAGCCCGATGTGGGCTCGATCCCAGGACCCTGGGATCATGACCTGAGCCGAAGGCAGACGCTTAACCATCTGAGCTACCCGGGCACCCCGAAAGCTTCCCAAATCATTATCATCCCACATTAACTGGGACCCTGCTGTCAGCCCTCCACCTGCCCCCGAGCCTAGGAGGAGGTGAAGCAGGTCACTCAGGGCAACTCAATCCCAGCCCCTTCCCACCGAGCTTCCAGCCACGGGGGAAAGAAACTTCTCCCAGTGAAGCTGGAAGTTTTGATTCTTACACTCGGTTGGACATCTTAACTAGCACACGGGAATGTCTTGTACTGGATGTGAGCCTAAAGGCCGAGGGCATCTGAGATTTCACCAGGGTAAGAAGCTGACCCTCAGAGCAGGTTTGAACAGAGCATGGGATGTTCTAGAATTCCCCTGTGGCTCCCACTTGTTCGCTGTGCCGGTCACATTTATAAAAGTGATGGTGTCTTTAGTAGGAAATATTATATAGTTGCCAAAAAGAATGGAGTGGCCATACGTGTAATGACCCAGAAAGATCTCTGAGACCTCTGTAAAGTGTGAAAACACAAGTCCAGGGGAGAAAGAGCCATACGCATACGCATACACCTGCATCCACACAGGTGTGGACGGGTGGATAAAGGCTGGAAAGAATCTGCCGATGATGGCAGACGGGATGGGGGCAGGCACAGGGCGTGGGGCAAGAGGACCCTTCCCCTCCCGTCTGTTTACTGGTTATAGGACTGTTTTGCAATGAATAAAACAAAAAACAAGGAAGGAAGGAAGGAAGGAAGGAAGGAAGGGAAGGAGGGAGGAAGGAAGGAAGGAAGGAGGGAAGGAGGGAAGGAGGGAAGGAGGCGCCTGGGTGGCTCAGTCGTTAAGCGTCTGCCTTCGGCTCAGGTCATGATCCCAGGGTCCTGGGATCAAGTCCCACATCGGGCTCCCTGCTCAGCGGGAAGCCTGCTTCTCCCTCTCCCACTCCCCCTGCTTGTGTTCCCTCTCTCGCTGTGTTTCTCTCTGTCAAATAAATAAATAAAATGTTTAAAAAAAAAAAAAGAAAGAAAGGAGGGAAGGAGGGAAGGGAGGGAGGGAATTCCAAGCCTGAGAGTTCATGTGGCCCAGCTGGGGTCACACAGCCAGTAATGGGGGTGGCGGATCCAAGCCCCCCAACCCCCACCCCTGAGAACATCAGACCAGAACTCTCAGCAGCTCCCCACAAGCAGCTGAGGGTGGGCCAGGCCTTCAGGGCCGGGGAGGCGCCTGGCAAGAGCCCAGCCCTGTGTGGTTGCTGTTGAGGAGTTTTATTAGCATTTTCCCAGGTCCTAGACCCTTCGAGGATGCATCTTTAGGAGCCATTTCCTTGTTTTCTTCTGCAACTACTTTTTGCCGCTACCTTAAAACATATTCAGCTTTTTTTCTTTTGAAGTAAATGCGATTCTTTATAATAATAAAAAAAAAATAGGCATTTTTCTCCCACCCCAAAATGAATGATTTTTGCCACAGGCGGAGGATCCCCTGTGGTCACAATTACAGCTGTCCTGTCTGCAGGTTGCTTTTGAGAAGCTGGAAGGGGTGCATACAGAAGGTCTTAATTATTTATCCTCACTAAATGAGGTGGGGAAGCCAAAGCCCAGAGAGGTCAAATGGCTGATCCAGGGTCACACAGCACATTCCACCAGCAAAGCCTGGACTCTTGCCCTCGGGTTACAGCCATGAGAATGCCAATCGATTTACACCGAGCTTGGAGTCTGCCAGGTAGCCAACTGCAGACAGAGGCCAGAGCCAGGGGCCTGGCTACTCTCAGATAGGACCCCAGACCTTCCCAGACACTTGCTGTCTCACCAGGCCCTGTAACAGCGCCTGGTCCACACAGGAGCTGAGGGTTTTTTAACAATGCACATCTGACCCTGTCTTTCTTAACAGCCACAGGTGCCGTCTCATTGCCCTTGCGGCGTGGGGCACAATTTTTAGGGGCTCTGTGCTATCTCCCGGACCACATCCCACTCCCACCTCCTCCCAGACCAGTGTACCCCCGGATCCCCCGTTTCATCTTCCAGTCTCAGCTTAGATGAGATGCTCACGCCCCCACCACCAACCACCTCGCTCCACCATCCCTCCTGAGGCCTCCCGTAGCTCTGCAGGAGACTTTGCTGTCCCTGCTATATAAAGATCTTTTTGACGTTTTTTACAACAACTAGTTCAGTAACCACCTGTCCCAGCAGGCTCTAAGCTCCATGGAACAGGGGTCAAGGCTGGATTGTTCTCTGTGCCCCTCCCAGCCTGGACAGCCAGCCTGCACTGGGTAAAAAGGCTGAGGCGCTCCGGAGTCCCACTCCCTCTCCCTGTAAGAACCCCCTCCCTGAGGACAGCTCTCCTCCTTCACTGCAATGCCCAAGAGGGGGTCTTTGGAAGATACTAGCTTTGCCTTGGGGAACCTAGTGATGGGGGCGGGGTGGCCCTTCCGTCCTGCAGAAAGGGTACAGCCACGGAGGGCAAGCCCCCAGGCCTTTGGGTCCCTTTCTCTCTCTCTCATGGGGGATGCTCTGTAATTAAAGCCAGCATGTCGGAGTGGCTCCTGGATCCCGAAACGGGCAGCCGAGAACAGAGGGCCCGCTCAGGACAGGTGGCACAGGATGGCAGCCCCTCCCTGAAGATGTTTAGTCTAGGAGGCTTCTGGCTGGTGGGGGGGGGGCGGTCCTCTGAGAGCCCACCCAGCCAGGGGAATCTTGGACTCTCAGACCCGTTCGCTATGAATCTTTAAAACCATTCAAAAGTGATTAGGGCTTGTAAAAGTCTATGCTTCCACGTGATATTGGAGGGGTCCCCAGAGCACAGGGGTTGGGATGTGGGGGTGGGGGCTGCTTGGAGTCTCTCCAAAGAGCAGAGAGGATCAGGGGGCTGGCCATGCGCAAGCATCTGGGGAGGGGGTCCTGGGCCAGGAAGGCGGGAGGCATGGGACCAGGTCCACCCCGGAGCTGGGGAGCTTGGTCCCGGCGGGGGTCCTCCTGGAGGCAGGGAGAGGCTGTCCACAAAGGGGTTCTGGGGACTTTGGGGGTCATGGAAATGTGCTGTATTTTCTTTCTTTTTTTTTTTTTTTTTTTTTTTTAAGATTTTATTTATTTATTTGAGAGAATGAGATAGAGCATGAGACGGGGGAGGGTCAGAGGGAGAAGCAGACTCCCTGCTGAGCAGGGAGCCCGATGTGGGACTCGATCCCGGGACTCCAGGATCATGACCTGAGCCGAAGGCAGTCGCTTAACCAACTGAGCCACCCAGGCGCCCAAAAATGTGCTGTATTTTCATTGAATACCCCAGTATCTAAATTTTTTTAAAGTAATCTTTACACCTGACGTGGGGCTCAAACTCACGACCCTGAGACCAGGAGTTAGACGCTCCACCGGCTGAGCCCGCCAGGTGCCCCCATCCCCAAGGTGGATAAATCTGTCGAAACTCATCAAATTGCACACGAACCATTTCAGCATCTAAAGATTACACTCCAATAAAGGTGTTTTAAGAGAAAAAACTAAGAAGATGGGTTGAGGAGAAAATGACCAAGGCAGGAGCCCTAAGAGAGGAAGGTGTTGGTGAAGGTACTAGGAAGCTACGGATAGTTTCTGAGCAGGAGGAGAGAGGATGAGGCATGGTGACGGCCACACTTCACAACTCTTGCTGTGGTGGTGGGGGTGGGTGAATTAGGCTGGGATGGGGGCGGCGACGTAGGATTTGAGGACCCAGGCCATTCTAGGGGAGGAAAGGCTACACATCCTATGAATGAGATCTCGGCCCTGCGTCCACTTACTTGTTTGTCCGCTCACCCATCTGACCCTCCCAGGAGCATGAACAGCACCCCCCCCATGGGCTGGGTGCTCTGAAACGCAGGGACATGCGCTCTGCCCTCTGCAGCAAAAATAATGATAATTATCACAGCGTACACTTCCTGCTTCCTCAATCCTGAGGACAACAGCTCTAGAGACAGATTTTTTTTTTTTTTTTAAGATTTTTAAAAATTTATTGATTTGAGAGAGAGAGCAGGGGGTGGGGGAGAAGAACAGAGGGAGGGGGATAAGCAGACTCCACGCTGAGCGCAGAGCCAGATGCAGGGCTCAATCTCATGACATTAATATTCTCATTCCAAGACAGGAAATCCGAGGCCCAGGGAAGGTCACTGTCTTGCCCAAGACCACACAGCCGGTGAGTGTGACATTTGTGTGGGGAGCCTGTGGATGCATCCACCTGCAGCTCTCCCCTCTGCAGACCTAAGCGCCAATGTAGAGATGCCGTGGGAGCTAGGAGGCAGGAACTTAATTCAGCAAGGGCGTGGGAGGAGGAACGTTCTCTCTGAGCCTTTTGATGGATCTTTGAGGATGAGCAGAGGGTAGTGGGGGTGGGGGAGTGAAGCAAGGGGACTCCTCACAGAGGGGTGGGCATGAACATCCCATCAGGCTGGCACCGTGCCTCCCAGCCCTGCACTGGCCTGATGGGCATCGGAGACTAACAGCAGGTCAGAAATACCTCCTGTTTCAATGAGCACGTACTATACCAAGCTGCTGTCGAGCATTCCAGCTGCAGTCCCACTGATTCCTCATGACTCCAAGAGTGAAGGGCAACATTCCCGCTTTCCCATGGGGAAACTGAGGCTCAGATAAAGCAAGGAACTTGCCCAGGGTTTGCTCAGGGACACGGAGCAGGCAGGTGCCAGAACCGGGGACCCCATGCAGGTTTCCCTGGCTCTAAAGAGTCTGCCTCCTCACGGTGGGGCTGTGTGCTCAGCGACCCCAAAGGAGGTCCGAGAGATCCAGTGGTCGCTGTGCAGTGGCCTGTCCGGGTGGCCTCGCCGCTGGTCCTGTTCTGTGCCCGGATGGTAAAGCTGTGTTTTCCGTCTGACGGTGCTTCCTCTATGGAGAGAAGGCAATGGGTCCTGAGCCCGGGTGGCCCCATCCCGGGGGCCTCGGGCCCTCACACGCAGTTTCGAGGATTTCTGCGCACCCTTTCCACTGTGTCTGAGCAGTGCCCGTCAGTGACAAATTGTTTGCCCATAACCTGGCAGGAACCTCTCGGAGAAGTTCCTCACCACCCTGATGTTTTCGCTAACAACAAAACCGTGTCAAAATTAAGTCTAATAAAGCGGAAAATGGGGAATAAAATGAAATGAAATCAGCTCTACTCGGGGTAGGCCTGCAAGAAACTTCAAATTAGTTCAATCCAATCCATCTTCGCTGCTTCGCGATTGATACCCCAGACCAGGGGTTGATCTCGGATGAAGGCACCAGGGACGAGCAAGGGAAATGGAAATTATCATTTGCAAACATTAGGCTGACACTTTGTACGTGCGGGGGATGAGGGCTGACAGCTCTGATTTGCCGGCTCGGCTCCTCTCTGCCAAAGAGCGCTCTGTGGATTAGGGGGGCCCCTTTCATGGCAACCCATCTTCATCTTCGCTGCTCATTAAAACTTTGTGGAACTGGAGAAGTTGGCGGAAGAGAGGAAGCTGCAGGAACCTTCTGAGGGACTTCAGGTACACATTTGTTGAAAGGTGTTTGAGAAGGGAGCCTTGGGTCTGACAAACCGGATTTTAGTACGGCTATCCGTTCACAGCGGGCTAAAATAATTGGTCATCAGTGACTACTAATTCGGTTTAGTAGCCAGAGGCAATTTTTTTCTTCCTGGAAAATCAATGACAGCACGGAGGTCTGTTCAACGTGATTCCGCTCAAAACTGGTCCTTATTTGGCGCTTGATGCTTCTTCCAGCGGAGACAGCTATTTTGTTAAAATAAAATTAAAATCCATCTCTAATACACCGGGGGTCTGCTGCTCCCACGGGGCGGGCGGGGCACCGGCTCTGGCCCCGCACAGCCCTGGAGACTGGAGGGGTAGACAGTGGCCTCCGGGAAGGGCCGTGGCCAAGGACCGTGGAAGGTCTGGTTCTGGAGGAGGGAGAAGGCCGGAGGGCGGGGCTTCTGCCAGAGGCTCTAAATCAAAACCGAGCCCACGAGGGACAGACAACAGTGGCACTGTGTAAGGGGCCCTAGCTCCAGGCACATCCGCCCGAGGTGTTCCTCCCTGCCCCGTGGGGCTTGCGTGCTCAGACGGGCCGGGGCACCTTCCCTTCTCCTCCACCCCCCGAGGCTTCCAGAACGGGCCCCTGCGTCTGACAGCCCAGTGACTTCGGAGGCCGTCTGCTGAGCCCTCGGCTCGTGCCTACAGCAGCACTGTTGTTTCTTCCAGTAAGTGCTCCTGGCTTAACTTCGCCTCCACGGTATCAAAGCCACGGCTAAATCCTTTTTTTTTTTTTTTGCTTTTTTTTTAATTGAAGTTTTTTATCAAGATCGTTGTAGATTTCACGAGCAGTTGGAAGGAACAAAACAGAGAGATTCCCGTACACCCCTTACCCCAGTTCCCTCGATGGTAACCTCTTACAAAACTAAAGAACAAAACCACCACCAGGATATCGGCAGCGACACAGTCCACGCATCTCATTCAGCTCTCCCCAGATTTACTCGTACTCATTTGCGTATTTATTTCTACACAATTCCTCACATGCAGGGGTTCACGCGCCCACTGCACAGTCGAGATACAAAACAGTTCCGTCACCCCAGGCCCCTCCAGGGACCCTTGACCACCATGCCCCCTCCCTCCCACGCTGCACCCACGTGCCCGGGACCGCTCCATGTCACCCTCTCAAGAACCCCACGAGACAGAGGACCTGCAACTATAATCACTCCCTGTTTTACTGACAAAGAAACCGGTTGATGAAGAACTAGTGTTAATGATATCGAACGATTGGTACAGTTCAAGCAGATGAAGTAGCCTGCTCCGGACCTGGATTTGGGGGTCCTGCACCAACGTGGTTGCATATAGCAGACCCCAGGCCGCACTGGCCCGCACACCAGCTTGGTGTGGTCTATAGCATTCAAAAACTCTCTGCTACCAATATATATATATATTTTAAAAATCAGAATTCACATAAGAATCCAAATGTCTGGCTTTCCTTAGCGAGGCATTAGGTTGTCTGTTAGGGCAATGCTGAGCCCCCATTCCCAGGGGTCAGTAACCGGCTGGAGCTGCTGCCCTTCGACCAGGCATGTGCCCGACTGTGACGCAGACCCCACCACTCCCTACTGCCTCACACAGCACCGGCTTCCCCCCTCCTACCTGCCGGGCCTCTACAGGCATGTGAAAGTCTACCCCCACTCTATGCCTCTTGAATCACAATACGATGTGGTGACAATACTTGGTGTCCCTCTTTTCAAGAGCTCCAAGAACTCTTTACTGATGAACTCATACCATTTCTTCTGACCCAGGAGGACGTCGTGTTGACCCCACTTGCAGGCAGAGATATGGAGGCCCACAGAGAGTGTAAGCTCAGAGTCCCTCAACGTGGGAGCCGGAGAGTGCTGTGCGGAGTCTGGGGTCTTCAGGCTTCACAGCTAGTTTTCCCATCCTCTCCCTGCCCCCACCTCTGCTCCCTCAGGAAGGGGTGGGAGAAGAGAGGAAACTCACTCAGAGGAGGGAGGGTTTGGACAGGCCTGAAGGGGAAAAGCAGGGCCAACCTGCCCACTGGCCCAGGAGGCGTGACGCCTAGGCCCTAGGACACGGTTAGGGACCCATGGCAATGCTTTAATTTCTTTTAAAATCAGCACAGCCATGAAATATTTTAGATTATTATAATGCTTTTTTTGTGGAGGAAGGGGCTCATGAAGGCAAGAGTGCCCCGGGGGCTCGCGGAAGTCGTGCTATCGCCAACTGCAGGCCTGGGCCTGCATCCGAAGCTGCGTTTCAGTCCTGTGGGGCCCAGAGAGCCTCAGTCTTGAGGACAAACAAGAATCACCCCAACAGCTTATCCCGGGTAGAGCGGCCTGGGTCCCACCGTCAGACTTTCTGACTCACCAGGCCTGGGGCCCAGGCCCCTGAGTTTTACCAGGGCTGCAGCCCCCCACCCCCAGGGGGTCCTGGCCCACGTGGCCCCCGGCACCCTTTGCGGGGGTCCGGCTCTGAGCCTTTCCCATGCAGGGGACCCTCTAACCTGGCGGCCACCAGCACGTCTGTGGGGCGGGCGGCCTGTCAGCTCTGGCCCCAGGGGCCCGCTGCAGCCCCCACATCCCTCCTCACCCCCTCCGCCTTGTTCCTCAGTGTCCCCCCCTTGGCCTGAGGGCCTGTCTTTTCTAACTAGCCTGGAGGAAGGGGCGGTAATTGAGGTGCCGCTCTCCCTGGCAGGACTCTTAGAGCTAATTAGAGAAGAGGACCTCTGGGCTTCTGGTTATTTTTTTAATTGTTTGCGGCGCCAACGTAAAAACTAATGGCAGAGGAGGGAGGCTTAGTTAGCAGTGCACTCCTGACTTCTAAATTTGCCTAAGAGGTCATTTGCAATTTGTTAACATTTTTCACAAGGGTGAAGTCAATTAGCAGTTTCTCCACACAGGCGCCCGGAGGCGGGCGGCGGCAGGATGGGCAGCAGAGCAGGACCGGCTTTCTGGAAGCTTCTCTCTCAACCTGGAGGGCCTGAGCCTGAAACTTGGGAGCTCCCCCTGCACACCTGCAGCGCCCCCCCCCACCCGCCGCCCCTCTGCTCCAGGCACGGCAGGGGCTTGAGCCCCTCTGGGGGAGAAGGCCCAGTGAAGCCAGTGGACATGACGGGGGACGGAATGCCTTGTGGACCACTCAGGCGTCTGCTGTGCAGGGGTCCTGGCATCTGGGGACAAAGCGAGTAGCAGATGGGGCCTCCCTGCCCTGTGGGAGTGGCAGAGAGGGTGCCAGCCTCTGGCAGAAGCTGAGGAGGGCCCCCTTCAGCCCAGCACCCCCACCCGTGGACTTGACCCTGAGAATCTCACACAAGGGAAATGAAGAGCCACCTGGATGTCCAGCGATGGGAGACAAATACACCCACCCAGCGGGCCAGGGTGACATTTGCAAAGGTGTGGAGTGACAAAAGTCACCACGGAAAGGGACTTATATGTTTTGAAGCCACACAAACAAATAAATATGCGTTATTTATGGCCATCCAACGGTGTAGCAAAGATGGGAAAACCCGGATGGAAAGGATGCATATTCCAACCTCAGGATGGTCCTCTGGGAACAGAGGGAAGGGCGTGGGGCTAGAAAGGGCTGAGAAGGGGCTTCGAGCTGTATTTGTTCTATTTTATTTCTTTAATAAGGGCTCAGGCGCAAATACAGCCAGGGGTAAAATTTGTGAAATCCGAGTGGCGGGTTCATGAAGTTAGTTATGAAAGCTTCTGAACGTCTCTGTAGTTTTGGAAAGTTTCCTAATAAACATAGAAGAAAGGAGTGGCAAAACATTTGCTCCTCCAGAAAACATGGATACCTATCATCTTTTGGCAAAACTTTTGACTGATTGCAAACCACTTTCTTATTTTCCACAAACACAGGATGGGCAGCATGTAACAAGACCCCGGGAGCAGGCATCCCAAAGCAATAATTTGGTTTCCCCAAAGCCCCACAATGCCTAAAATGCATGGCTTTCTGACTTTGTGGTAAGACGCCCTGATGATTATAGTGGGTGAATAGTGGGTGGCTCCCCAAAGATATGTCCTTCTAACCCCCAGAGCCCATGAATGTGACCTGATTTGGGAAAGGGGCCTTTGCAGGTGTAACTAGCTTTGGGATCTTGAGGTCAGATCACCCTGGATCATTGGGGTGAGCCCTGAATCCGGTGACACGTGTCATTTATTGGAGACCAAAGGGGAGAGACCAAGACACACTGAGAAGAAGCCGTGTGAGCACAGAGCTGAGCCTGGAGGATGCAGCCACAAGCCCAGAGCGCCCGGGGCCACGAGAGGCTGGCAGAGGCAGGAGGGATTCTCGCCTAGAGCCTTCGGGGGGAAGGGGGCCCTGTGGCACTTGGAGTTTGGATTTCTGGCTCCACATTAGGAGGGAATACATTTCTGTTGTGTGAAGCCACCCAGTTCGTGGTGATTTGTTACAGAAGCCCCAGGACACAGATAACGGAAGCTCAGCGCCCAACAGGTCCACGCCCAGGGAAGAGTTGCTCATCTCACGTGCTGGCTGTTTCCAAGTTGGGGATGGATCACAAGCAAGCCAACTCTTCTTTCCCATGCAGTTGGGCAACAAGCACTTATTGAGCATCTACTACGTCCCGGGCCTGTGCTAGGCACTCGGGACACAGCAGTGTGCAAAACCAGGCAGGGCCCAGAGTCTCCCTGCGCCCTCTCCCACCCTCTGCCGCCCCCCGCCCAGAAACAACGTGTGTGCGCCACGTTGCTGTGTTTCATTTTGTGTCCCGTTTCCTCTCGGTATCCCGAACACCCGGCGTGACGCCCAGCACAGGCGGGCACTGAGTGAGCACGCAGTACAGGACAGAAGTGACAGATCAGACCTTTGAGGTCAAATCCCACTCTCCAGCCACGCGATCACAGACAAGGGTCTCTGGGCCTCAGTTTCCCCATCTGTAGAAAGAGTGTTGCTACTCAAGGGTCATTCTGAAGGTCAGGGAAAATGCTGTGCACGGAGGGCCCGTCCCCGTGCCTGGGCCCAGAGGAGCTAATGAAATGGAAGCTGGTATTATTATTAATCGAACCTGGTGCAGGGTGCCTGGTTTTCTGCCATGAAAGGCCGCCTCCCTCTGGTCTCCAAAGGGAAAGGGACGGCGTTGGCCCCTGAGCGCAACATGTTCAGCAACACGCTTTATGCTATGAATTCTTTTGCACGGGGGTCTTGCATGGCAGCAGGACGGGGGGTTGTGTTGGGCTCGAAGCCTGGCTCTCCCCGCAGGACCAGCTCACCTGTGTCCCATGTCAGAGGGGCCACCGTGTCACTGAGGGGCAGAGCCAGCCACAGCCCAGCAAACCCTCCGATTGTGTCAAGGCTGGGGCTGCGGAGGCTGGGGCACGAGGCCCACTCCCATGCTTTGCCCACCGACGCGGGCAGGCGAGGCCCAGCTCTGGAAAAATCAAAAGCGGGAGAGCGGGAGCTGGGGAGGCCCCGAGGGGGAGCGGCCTGCGGCCTCGTTAGCGCTGACCCTGGCACCGAGCGGCTCCTGATGGATGGGGTTCGGGAGGGCCAGGCCCCAGGGGAGCACGGCCCTATCCATTATGGGCCCATCAGCGCCTCCCTGAGCCCTCCCTGCTCCGAATGCCGAGAGCCTCGGGCCGGGAATAAATCTCTGTCTGGGCCGCAGGAGAGTGGAGAGGGAAAAAAGGCAAAGCATGAAAAATGTCTCATTCCTGGCTCTCGCAACAAAGCCGCCTTGGAGGAAGGAGTGAGCAGGAGTTTGGGGAGGTGGGAGAGGTTGAAGCAGGAGCAGCTGGACAGGGGTCCCAGAGACGAAGGAGGAGAGGATAGCCGCCCCCTCCAACACCTCCTCCCAGCTACTCTCCCTGCCTGGGCCTCTTTTAACAAAAGGCCCTCCAGGTCAGGTCCATGGAAGCAGGCTGCCCCTGAGGAGGGGCCCCCTGTTGGACCCAGTTTGGGGTGTCCCAGGACCTGGCCTGGCAGTGATGTGTGGGTCTGGGGTGCCAGCCAACACCTCCCCGAGCATGAGGGTCCTAGAGTAAACTGCCTGGACCCGAACTTCCAAGCTTCCACTATCACCTGTGAGCTCTTGCTACAGGGACATAACGTCTCCCAGCCTCAGTGTCCTTGTTGGTAGATGGAGGTAGTGGGTTACTCTGTGGAAAGCTGGGTCCCCGGGAAGGGCTCGCCCGCATCAGCTGCGGATCACTGTAGCTGTAGTTCGCGGATGCCATCCCACGGCCGAGGACTCGCCGTACCCTAACCCTAACCCGTACCCTAACCCTAACCCGTACCCTAACCTGTACCCTAACCCTAACCCGTACCCTAACCCGTACCCTAACCCGTACCTAACCTGTACCCTAACCTGTACCCTAACCCTAACCCGTACCCTAACCCTAACCCATACCCTAACCTGTACCCTAACCCTAACCCGTACCCTAACCCTAACCCATACCCTAACCCGTACCCTAACCCATACCCTAACCCGTACCCTAACCCTAACCCGTACCCTAACCCTAACCCATACCCTAACCCGTACCCTAACCCTAACCCATACCCTAACCTGTACCTAACCCGTACCCTAACCCATACCCTAACCCGTACCCTAACCCTAACCCGTACCTAACCTGTACCCTAACCTGTACCCTAACCCTAACCCATACCCTAACCCGTACCTAACCTGTACCCTAACCTGTACCCTAACCCTAACCCGTACCCTAACCCATACCCTAACCTGTACCCTAACCCTAACCCATACCCTAACCCTAACCCATACCCTAACCCGTACCTAACCCGTACCCTAACCCGTACCCTAACCCTAACCCGTACCTAACCTGTACCCTAACCCTAACCCGTACCCTAACCCTAACCCTAACTCTAACCTGTACCTAACCCATACCCTAACCTGTACCCTAACCCGTACCCTAACCCTAACCCGTACCCTAACCCATACCTAACCCATACCCTAACCCATACCTAACCCATACCCTAACCCGTACCCTAACCCGTACCCTAACCCTAACCCTAACCCCCGGGCGGCCTTGTGGATGGGGCTCAGGATGAGAAATGTTTTCCTCGCCCAGGCTCTGGCTCTGCCTCCCGGAAGCATGCAGCCTGTGGGTATGGACAGCAGCTCAGATCCTGGCTCTGTCACCGAGTGGCCGTGTGGCCTTGGGCAAGTGACTCTCCGAGCCTCAGTCTCCTCATCTATAAAATGGTGGAGTTGTAGGGATTTAATGAGATGATGCACCAGTCTGCTGTTTATTGAGGGCTCTGCTGCGTGAACACCAGTCCTGCTCTCCAAACACACACAGCGGTCCTCGTTTTCTTCTCTCAAGGCTCCGAGAGCAAAGCCCCTCCGCTGTCCTCGTTTGTTGTCATGTTCTTCGTACATAGTGGCTTCTCTCCCTCGTGCCACCCCCCATCCCGCTGTCTCTGGGCCTTCCCTGAAGGTAAGATGCCTCGTGTTTTTTAATTTGATGCTACAAGTGTGGCCTGAGCAGCAGAATAGAGTAGGAAGGTCACCTCCCTTGTTCAGGACTTGCTACCTCTAGTAATGAGGCCAAGGGCCACATTCACTCTTGGAGGCAGCATCGCCACAATATTGATTCATAACATCAGCCACAGGGGGACGTAGCAGAGTCTGTTAAATGACACAGCACTCTGGCTTACCATCTCCTCTCCGGTCTCAAACGGACTGTGTGTTCACGTTCAGTAACTGTCTCAAAGCCTTCAAAGGCCCTGGACCATATTTGTCCTCAACAAATACTTACTGAGTGCCTACTGTGTACCAGGCACAGCCAGAACTGACATTGTCCCTGGCCTCCAGGACCAGAGCATCCGGGAAAGCAGAGGACTATTTACTGTCCGGGTCAGGAGCAGGTCTGGCCGGGTTTCTTGGCCAGTAGGATGTGCGTTTCAGGTGCGGGGGGACCTTGCGAGATCCACACGCTCCCCCTTGCGGTCAGGCCGGTTTCACTCAGCCGCCTTTCAGGCCACCAATAAATCTGAAGTTGGTCTCCCCATTCAGAAACTGTCTTGGATCCCCGGGACAGTCGTCTGGGAAGGGGCTTATTATTATTTTATGGGAGTTTGGGTGGGCGGCTTGGATTTTGGCCGTCAGCTCTGGGAGAAACAAAATAACCCAGAGTGATTGATGGGCCCATTGTAAATTTGTAAAATAAATCAGCTTGGCAGAAAGATTCAAAAAACCTGTCAGGCAGCAAACATTTTTTAACAGCCTGTAAAATTTCCTCCATCCTTCACATTTGTCAGTGTCAGGCTGATGATGCATCTGATAGCTGGGCGGGCAGCAGCACAGACAGAGGGTGGGCTGGTAGCATTTCCTGCCTTTCCTGTGTTCTTCATTTCTCCATGGTCTGAATGCGTTCAGCACCAGGATGGGCGGTGGGTCTAGACTAGACTAACTGGTGGATAAATAAACCAAGTTTTCTGCCCAAGTTGCACATTGCTACTGGGTCACATTCAGATTCCAAAGTGGCCACTTGCTCGTGGGTTCATTTGGCGAGTGTTTACTGAGGACCTCTTCAGCAAGGGCACTGTGGTCAGCACCGGGATGCTGAGGTGCACAAAGCAGGCTGGAGCATCCAGTGCAGTGAAGGTTCTGGGTGCCCCATCAAGGAGTTTGTCTATCGGGAAATGGGGAGCCACTGAAGGGGGAGGGAAGAGAAGGGGCACATCGGAAGGGAAGCTCATTGTGTTCAGAGTAAGTTTAAAGCTTTAAGAAAAATCCAGACAGAACGGTCTCCCACTCTCTCTCTCTATAGCTGTACACATTCTGTCTCACCCCCCCTCTAGTGCAGAGAAAGCTTGGGGAGCATCTCCACCCGTGTTACCTCCATCCTTGTGTTTGTTAGGCAGGTAGGTCAGTGGCATGGTCACCATCACAAGTGTTCGGACCAGACCAATCCCCATCCCAGCGCAGAGCAGCCAGGGGCAAATAACGTCACCTCTCTGACCCTCTGTCTCTTCTTCTGTAAGATGGGATGTGAGAGTCTCAACCTGGCACTCACTGAGCTGTTCAGAGTTATTTAGGGAGAGGGTGCATCAGAGGCGCTCAGGCCTGACATGTAATTATAACAATAATACATATTTGCCATTATGAGTTCAGAGCAGGGGCCTCCTACCTTTCATCTGGCCCATGTCATACACAGACATGCAGGAGGGGGCTGTTGGCTTATCGACTGAGTGATGGATCCTCCTGCTAGTATCCTTGCCTTGCATGTGGCATGAGGCTCCCAGGCAGGATCGTGGCAGAGCCCTGGGTGCCTAGAATCTGCCAGGAGCACCAGCTGCTCCCCGGCGCTTGCCGCTCCCCCCGTCCCCGCCATCCCTGACTCATCATAATCGACAATGCTGGACCAATTAGGAGCAGTAACAATTAAGATGTGCCAAGGGCATGTGAACATTTGCAAACACTTATTAAAATGCATCAATAATTAAGTGCTTCTTTAATAGTTACATTTCTGGCCTCCAGACATATCTGTCTATGGACCTTGGGTCGCAGCATGCTTGGAGATCTGTGTTATGGCCCTACACACGGGTAATGAGAATTTAAAATCCTTCCCTGACTTGAAGTCTGAGATTTGACGGTGAGACGGTAGAGCGATAATGCACGGGCTCTCTCCAGCTGCCTGATCCTAGAGGGGTGGTTTTCAAAGCTGGCCAGCCAGACGGGGTACGAATCCTGCTCTGCCAGCTTGCATCCATAAGCTGCACCCCCTTTCCTGGGCTGAGAAGCAAATGATACATTGAGGCAGGATACCTGACTCAGAGGGGTGATATTAGCATTAGCGATTCCATGCACAAAAGTCCTGCCACGTAAACTTAGTGCAGAGCAGCTTCTGTTACTGGTGGCCCCTACCTTTATCAGAGGGATCGGGATGGCCAGTCTACACCAGGAGGCTGCAAACTCAGCGTCCACCAGGACCAAATAACAAAAAGGAGAGAAGCCAGGCTGGGTGGGGATGGGATAGACAGAAGAGCATGCACGGATTCTGTCCCAAAGGGGCCCTGCCTCCCAGCCCCAGCCCTTGGTCCCAGACAGGGGTATAGACCCCGGTTGCCCGGCTTCTGACTTTTTGGGAGAAGTGGGAAATCCAGGTTTTTATATGAAATCCCCTGACTTTTTAAAATGCGGCAAGTCATTCAAACTTTATAATTACTTCATGGGCCAAACAGCGCCGTGGGTCGACTTGGCCGTGGCCCCAGCTTGTGACCGCAAGTCCGCATGGGCTCTGTTTCCCGATCATTGCTGGGGGCCCCCACTTCCTTTTAGCCACACCAGCTCGTGAACTGAAATGTACCTTTCCGATGCAGTGACAATCTGCCACAAATCAGTGTGGATTGGAAACCAAATCAGCTAACTGGAAAGGAAATAAGCCCAAACTCGGGTTTGGCTCCCATCTAGTATGGAGAGGCTGAGGGGGCGGGAGGTGGGCCCCTCACACCTGTTATTTTGTCCATCGTAAGATACATAAAGGGCAAGAGGATTTGATATCGGAGGACAGGAGGAATAGCCGTGGTCAGAATTTTCTCTTGCGCGGCACTTGGCATGCTCGTTAGCATCCCTAGCTTAGAGTGAGTTTTCCGTGTATTTAGTCTGAGATGGGACTTTATTATTTTTTTTAACATATCTGTACTTGTGAATAAATGGCACTCATTTGTTTCTTTGTCTGTTTATTTATTGGACCAAATCGCCCCAACAACTCCTCGGGTAGTCGTGTGTAATCGGATTTGGTTTTTTAACATGCTTTTAAAGTAAAGAAATAAATACAATCGAGGCTTGTAAAAGGTGATCATTAGGAAATGGGCCTCGGCCCCATAACTTTAAAGTAATAGCCCCATTACGGAGAGGGGCGCTCATCTTTTAACTGCTCCTCGCACTTACGTTGTGAGGTGGAGGGGCTCTGCAGGCAGGCTGGGCATCTCGGTAAAAGCTTTTCCAGCAGCCACTTAACCTCCACTTACGAAGAAATAAAGCGGAATTGATGCTGATTTGGGCCTGCTTTGGGGGATATTTTTGCTCCGTAAAAGCCCTTTTGCTTGCAATTTGCTGAGCTGCCCTGTCACATGAGAAAGGGCTGCTGTTGATAAAGATAAAGCTTTATGGCCACGATATTTGCTGCTAACAGCAACCTAATGCAGCATTTTCATTTTTGTGCAATTAATGTTAACGTCTGCTACGAAAATTGTCATTAAATACCATTTTAAAATCCATTCAATTTGCATATGCAAAGCCCATTTACCATCACAGAAGATATAGCCCGCACTTCATCATGTCCTTCCCCTGGAATTGTAGCCACTCGGTTTTATAGCAATTTAAGATTTTATATTGAAAGCCAGATGATAATGGATGTCCTTTCTGAGCCCAGCTGACTTAAACTCTTCCATTGTACGTGGAATAATGTAGCCCCAGGACCGGAAACTATGGGTGTTCGCACTGTACCTCAGTCCCGAGGAGGCAAGGTGTGGAAGAAAGAGCACTGGACAGGGAGTCCGCCCGCCTGGCTCTAGATCTGGCTCTTGTCTGGTCACAACTTGCTTGGGAAAGTCTCTTCACCTCTCTGAACTTCTGCTTTCTTGTTTTATTTATCTTATTATTTTTTAAGATTTTATTTATTTATTTCAGAGAGAGAGAGAGAGGATGAGGAGCAAAGGGAGAGGGACATGTAGACTCTGCGCTGAGCATGGAGCCTGATGCGGGGCTCCATCTCATAACCCTGAGAGCGTGACCTGAGCTGAAATCAAGAATCAGATGCCCAACCGACTGAGCCACCCAGGCGCCCCTATTTATTTTATTTTTTATCTTTTTTTAAGTAAGCTCTATGCGCAACATGGGGCTTGAACTCACGACCCCAGGATCAAGAGTCACATGCTCTACCGACTGAGCCAGCCAGGAGCCCCTGCTTTCGTGTTTTAAATAAGGGCTTTGAACTAGGTGATCGCTAATGTTCTATGTCTTCTAAAGTTTTTTCTTAAAGATTCATTTATTTAGAGAGAGAGAGAGAGTGGTGGGGAGGGGCATAAGGAGAGGCCTGATGGGGGGCTTGATCTCACAGCCCTGGGATCAGCACCTGAGCGGAAACCAAGAGTCGAACACAACCGACTGCACCACCCAGATGCCCCTAAAATTTTGTTTTTAAATATAAGCACATCAGGTTGAGAACCCATTTTGGGGAGGTCAGTTCATTTCTCCATGCCTAAGCCAGGCAAGTAACCATGCAGACCTCCTGCACGGGGCTTTAAAGACAAGGAAATAGAGACCAAACACAATCCGGGAACCCTGGAACACCGAGTTACTGCCCTAACAGCCTACTTACAGACGAGGAACTGGAAGCCTTGGGAGGGAAGAGCTGCGGACCATGCCGGGACTAGAACCCGGCAAACTCCTAGCCAGAGGTGCTCCCAGAAACCATGCTGTCTTGGAGACACTGGTGACCAGCCTGGACTAATCTAGTGATCTGGTGCATAGTGGGACTCTCTCTCCCTCTGCACTCCGGGCAGTCTTGGGAAACCTTGCCTTGCCCTGGAGGGACTGACTGGGGGCATTACTTCAAAGGTGGGTGAAGGATGGTGTGCAGACGATTAGTTAATCCAGTCCAGAAATGACCTTCCAATGTGTCTCCAGTGTCACAGTCCAGGTTTTGAGGGCTGATGAATAGAAATGCATTTCAGGTGAGAGATGTCCATGGGAAATGGGAGAGCTTACCGCAGAGATGATGCTGATCTGAACTCTGGGAACAAGTAGGTTTTACTAGGTAGGGCTGTGAGAAAGGGCAGGGGAAAAAGCCTACAAAAGTATGGTGGCTCACTCTGTGGAAAACACTCTGGCAGTTCCTAAAAAAACTTAATCTAGAATCCCATATGATCCAGCAATTCCACTCGTGGGCAGATGCCCCAAAAGAATTGAAAGCAGGGCTCAAACAGGTATTTGCACACCCATGTTCATAGCAGCACTATTCACAATAGCCAAAAGGTGGAAATAACCCAAATGTCCATCAATGGATAAACGGATAAACAAAACATGGTGGATACATACAATGGGATATTATTCTACCTTTAAAAGGAAGGAAATTCAGACACCTGCTACGGACATGGATGAACCTCGAAGACATTATGGTAAATGAAATAAGCCAGACACAAAAGAGCAAATATTGAATGATTCCATTTAGATGAGGCATCTACAGTCTCAGAATCATAGAGACAGAAAGCAGAGTGCTGGCTACCAAGAGCTGGGGGGAGGGAGGAACAGAGAGATACCATTTACTGGGTGGGGGCAGAGTGTCCGTCTGGGATGAAGAGAAAGTTCTGGAGACAGATGGTCGCAGTGGTTCACAGCAATGTGAATTTACTTAATGCCACTGAACTGGAAAATAGTACATCCTACCACAATAAAAATAGTACATCCTACCACAATAAAAAATGATTAGAAGAAAAATTAAAAATAAAGAAGGAACCACCAAAAATAAAGAAAGAATGGTGGCGGCGCCTGAGGAAGTCACCTACCAGGACCAGTGAGATGGGGGTGGGAAGGTGGCTTGGTCCACACAGATGGACCGAGATACTGGGTCTCGGGCATTTGGGTGGGGCCTAGGGCAGCTGGATGCTCCAGGCCACTTTTTGCCAGCTTCGAGTGCTTCTATTCATTTGTACGGCGCGAGGGATAAACACCAGTGATTTTTGTGATGTTTGTACTGTGACGTGGTTTGGGTTAGGAAGGCTTGCTGTATCGAACATCTGCTGCTTCTGTCTGCTGTTCTGCTCTGTCCTCCTCCTTCTGGGGTCAGAACCTCGATCTCTGCATCTTCTCCGCCACCTGCCTCTGTGGATTGTGGAGACCGATTCCAACCACCCACCCCCTCCCAGAGGGGGCAGGGGATCAGACCTGGCCAATCAGAGCATCAGAATCTCCTGGTCTCAGCAATTGGTTCAGAGGCAGACATGTGACCCAGGACTGGCCCATCAGCGCACTTCACACTCCCTACTGGAAGTGGTTGGTTCAGGGAGAGGCAAGGCTCTGAAGTTGGACCAAAGAATTTTAATCCCAAGTCTCGAAGTTTCTGCGCCATTCCCACCGAGAATGGAACTGTTCCTGGTCATTTTGCTACATGAGGAAGAAGCTTGTCGGAGAATGAAGCCAGGATTGGGAAGCACAACCAAGACACGGAGAGACACACCAAATACTGATAACATCCCTCGATTACCTAGATCCAGCTATGCCTGAAGCTCTATACCCCAGAGCTTTTCAGTCGTATAAGCCAGTAAATTACACTTAGGAGAAAAAAACATCAAGGCAGTTTGAGTTGAGATTTGCTTACATGCAACCACATTCTGCTTTCGTAGAATGTCATGCCTTCCAGAGCGGGGACATGGGTTACATGTCTGCTGCTGGACCAATCACCGTGACCAAGGTTTGTGAGATACACTGACTGACCAGGCCTGGAACACTCGCCCCTGCCTCGAGTCAAAAGTCATGCCCCACATTGTTCCTTAATTCAGTCACCTCTGAGCGCCCTCCCGCCCATGGTGAGGGATAGAGCCTTGAGTGCCAGCCACCTTACCGTGCCGGGGTCCCAAACGTCATATTTGGTGGGAGAGAGGGCAGTTCCTTCTTGACACGCCGGTCATCCTGGTCACTGATACGAATGTCGTTGAGCTGACGGTAGAGGAAATTCTCCCGAGCAGTTACCAGGCCGGCTTTCACTGCCCCGCGGTTCATGGCGATGTAGTTCCGGGTCAGCTCATGGGGGCAGGTGGGCTGCTGCTTAAACACATTCCAGTGTCCGATGGCTGGGGGCAGGGGGAGACAGCACCGTGGTGCGGCAGTCAGTCTGGGAGGTAAAGCAACTGGTGGTACCTGACTGAGAAGAACCTGGGCATGCACACCTTCCCATTAACCCGGAGCCTGCTGCGGGACAGCCCTGCGTGGCCTGCTGGAAAGGGAGGGGTCAGGATTCCCAGAGATTCCAGAGGGCGCCTGAGCATCCTTTGAGGAGCTGGGCTCGCCTGGCCTTTACCTCCTCGGGGCCATCAGAGGGTTGGTCCTGAGCCCCCTCCATGCTCGAAGCTCACACCGCACAGAACACAGTCTTGCCTGGGGACAAGGTTCCACACTGGCTGGGGCCGGTGCTACTTCCCTGCTACCTTTGACCTGGACCCTGCTGGACCTCCCCATCTCGGCCAAGCCCTGACTATGGTTTCCACCAGAATCATGCTGTGGGGCAGACCCCGTGACTCTTCAGCTCTTTCTCAGAGCGTGGCCAGCCTGGATTGAGAGCTCAAGTCCCCTAGGGCTGCAGAGTCTGCTTGCTCACCTTCGGGGACCCCTCCATCCAGCCCCCGGGTGTAGAGTCCATAATTAAAATCAATCCCAGGCAGACTGCAGCTTCTTTCTCGGGGCTTCCCAAGTTCAGCCTGTTTGGGGAAAGACAGAAAGCAGAGGTGAGGAGTGGAATCCCAGACCAACCACTTATACCAGACTCAGCCACGGCAGTCATCGGATGCTCGCTTGGCCCCAGGCCCTGTGGGTGACCTGCAGGGCTACCAGGGCGTGGATGACAGAGCCCTCCCTGAGGGGGGCCCTGAGACACACGCTGGAGAAGTCAGCTGGGGGTGCTCATGCTGAGGGACGAGTGAGCAGAGTCAAGTCAGGAAGGCCCCTGAGGTCTTGAAAGAGGAGGCTCGTTTGTCCAGTGGGAGGTAGCAGGGCAAGTCGCTGCCCCGAGGAGCTGCATCTGGGGTCCAGCCTAGATCTGCCTGGCTGGAGCTGCATGTGACTCACCCGCACAGATATGCTGGAAGGCCTGGCTCAGAGATTCGCCTGGAGGCCCCTGTTGAGGCGGGGGAGGCATCTTTCCTACCTGACTCTTCATTCCTACCAAAGATGGCTTATGTCGCGGTCACTGTAGCTAATGAGGATGTCGATGCTTCTTGAATCCTCACCTGCAGGTGGAGCTATGGTGACAAGGCCCACTATCACCTTCCCAGTGGCTGGATAGCTTTCCTCACTCTCTGGGTCCCTGGTGAACTCCTCCTTGCCCCCGAGAAGGGGGTTGTAGGAACAAAATTGCCCTATCACCGACCACACGACTTTTTATAGACAGGGAAGCGGACGCCTAGAGAGACAGTCATGATCCCTGGCTCCTAAGGGATGGGCTGGGATTCACATGCTGGTGTGTTTGGCCCCCAGCCAGGGCTCTTAGTCATTAGATTAGATTACACTGCCCCTCTTCAGAGTAGCAGCTCCCTGAGGTCAGAGGTCCTATCCTGTACGGTGCTTAGAACATCTCCTTCTCTGCTTTATTGAGCCCTAGTTGGATTCTGACCGAGTCCCAGATACAATGTTCAGTCCTTCCTATGCTTCTCTCACTGGGTCCTCACAACCGCCCTGTGAGGCAGACACCATCACCAACCCCATTTCTCAGATGAGGAAGCTGAGGCATAGACAAGTCAGACGGTTTGCTCAGGGCCACACAGGAGGAAGTGGCCAAGCTGGGATTTGAACTCAAGCTGTCCGTCTCCAGCCCACACTCAGATCCACCAGCTAAACAAATACCCACGAGCCAACCTGCCAGGATTATAAATTCCCACACAGCCAGAACCATGATGTGTATTGCCTTCCCTTTCCTGGTGGCACATTGCAGGTGCTCAATAAATGCCTGAGATTAAAAACCTCTTCCTCTGGGAAGCTCTCCTGGGTTGCCTTCAGTCCAGACAACTTTCCCTGTTATATGGCATCGGGGGGCCCTGAGCTCTACTTATAGAGCACTTTCAAAATTACACAGTAATACCTCTGCGGCACAGAAGGGCTTTGACAATATGACGCTCAGGGAAAGAGCCAGTCACCAAGGATGACGTATTGCATGAGTTCATTGACATGAAATGTCTCAAATAGCAAGTCCATTCCATAGAGACAGAAAGTAGATTAGTGGTGGCTTATGGCTGGGAGGGAGATGGGAATGGAATGCTTGGGGTGGGGGTGTCCTGAGAGGTGTCCTAAAATTGGTGGTAGTGATGGTTGCCCAAGTCTGTGAATATGCAAAAAGCCACTGGCTTTGTACAATTTATTTGCGTGAATTGTATGGTATGTGAATTATGTCTCAGTAAAGCCACTGGAAATTACAAAGCAGTTTAATTAAGTCATTAATTGCGTGATGATCAGCTTAATGTCTGTCTCCCCTGGTAGAATGTGCTCTCAGTCTTTATTTATTTTAAGGTTAATTTTTTTAGTTTTTTTTTAAAGATAGACCTTGTTTTTTAAAGCAGTTTTATGTTCACAGCAAAATTGAGCAGGAAGTGTAGAGATTGCCCCTCTGCCCCCTGCTTCCCCTTATTCTCACCTCTTTTTCCCTGTGCCCAGCATAGAGTAGATGCTGGTAAATAGGGGCAGAAGGAATGAATGAATGAATGAACGAAATGCCTCCTTGGAGACCCTATCAGTTCTCTTCTACACATTGTTGTCCGTCTTCTCTCCCATCTCAAATCCAGGCCCCACCTCCCTTGAGAGGGATGGAGCTCTGGGTTCCAGGCAAATGCACAGAGCCTCTGCTGGGTGGTTTGCTTTGAATTCCTTCTGCAAGACTCACTCTGAGCTGCAGACAAAGCTCTGGCTTCTCATTTGTTTATGAAAATGATCTGGCCTCTCCGGTGACTGCAGGGGAAGTTAATTAAAATGTGACTTCTCCAGGAGAGGCCTCCGCCTCCCTTAGGGCAGGTGCAGGTGGGCAGACTTCCAGCTGGCAAAGGAACGACAGACAGACTCAGGAGCTGGCTGTTACATTGGTGGGGGTGGGGGGTGGGGGGCGGGGGGGAACAGAGGAGCACGCGGGTGCCTGTCTCTTCACTTTTTACCAAGAGTTCCCCGAGAATCAACAACTGCCCAAACACTTTGAAGCCTTAAGCTGCAAGAATCATCCCAATGGGAGATTCACCCATTCTTTTACTCTATAAATATTTATTTTGTACCTACTCTGCACCAGGCCCTGAGTTGGGAGTTCTAAGGTGAACAAAGCAGACTCACAGTCTTTGCCCTTATGAAATTTATTGTTTTGCAAAAAAGACAATTGAAAAATAACAATAATCAAGCTCACCAAGGGGTTGGATTGGAGGAACACAGGTTGCCTCTATTTCTAAAAATGTGAGTCCATAGAGTGAGAGAAGATATTTACAATACATATATCTGGCAAAGGACTCTTATCCATCATATATAAAGAGCTGCTACAAATCAATAAGAAAAAAAGGCAGACCATCCTATAGAAGGATGAGGAAGAGACTTTAACAGGCACTTCATTAAGAGGATGTCCAAGTGGCCAAGATCCATATTTCAAGTTGCTTAATGTCTGAAAAATGCAAAGTAAAAACTCAGTGCGATTGGTGAGAATGTGGAGCAACCAGAACACAGATGCACTGGGTGGGAAGTATAAACAACCACTGTGGAAAACTGTTTAGCAATATCTATTAAAGCTAAACATATGCCTACCTGGTAACCCAACAGTTCCCTCCTGGACACCCAACAGAAATGAGTGCCCATGTCCAACAAAGACATGTCTGAGAATGCTCACAGCACCTCAATTCCTACTAGCCAAGTACCAGATACAATCCAAATGGCCATGATAGGTGGATAAAAAAGTTGTGACATATTCATTCCATAGAACACTCCCCAGCAGCGGTTCTCAATCAGGGGCAATTTTGGCCTCCCAGAGGACACCTGGCTGTGTCGGAGACATTTTGAGTTGTCACAACTTGGGAAGGAGTTCTACTTTCCACGTGGTGGGTGGAGGCCAGGGATACTGCTAACCATCCTACAATGCACAATACAGTCCTCACCTCCAACAACGAAGAATTATCTGGCCCCAAATGCCAATAGTGCCGAGGCTGGGAAATCCCACACTACAGCAACAATGAATAAATAGCCACATACAACCATACGATGGCTCTCGCACAAAACGTGGGATGAAAGAAGCCAGACACGCAAGGGACGCACAGAGGGAGCTCGGGTGCCCTTGGGGCAGGGGTCGTAGCTGAGAGCAGCGTGAGGGGGCTTCAGGGGCGCTGGTCCTGCTGCTTCCTGACCTGATGTGGGTGCCCTGTGTGCCATGCAGTCCTGCCTGCTGGCCTCCTTCAGAACCCATTCCTCTGTGATGTGGCCGCGGCCACAGGTTGAAAGAGCAATGTGTTGTCGAGCGCCGCAGAGACCCCCCTTCACGCCAGCCTGTGTAAGCGCCGGCACGGGATAAACAGTAACAGCAACACAAAAACCATTTGTTAGGTCCCAAAGGGCTCTCTGCTATGTGCTTTTGCGACGGTGGGTTCACATCTGGAATTCCCCGAGTGTTGGTTTTGTCATTTGCTCTAACTTCTCCAGACTGGAGTATCAGCCGGCGGGAATGAGGTAGAGTTTCCCGAGTTCAGCAGAGAAGGGGGTTCAGCCTCCCAGCCCTGCAGCTGGACTGGCTTCCCTCTCAGGCAGGTCGCCCCCCAACATCCGAGAGGGCCACCTGTAGGACACCAAAGGGTCCCTGGGCCCAGGTGCTGTGTGCAGAGCATCTGTCCAGGCTAGTACTGTGGGAGTGCTCCCTGACCTTTTCCTGGGCTCCCCCCATCTCCCAGATACTCCCACGCTTGAAAGGCAGCTCAGTCCTTTAGGTCTAGAGGCCAGGTGCCTCGGGGTCCCTGCGTTCACAGGTGAATGCCCAGAGGACCAGCGGACTCACCCATGACCAGCTCCGCTGACCAATGAGACGAGCTCCTGGGCCCACCTTGTGCCAACGCCACTGACCACGGTGACACCTGTAATCATGGTGACCACGTGCCAGGCTCCTTCACCTCCATCACCTCTAATGCTTAAAATCATCCTGCAAAGTGGTTGCTACTGTCCCGGGTCTCAGGTGGAGAAACAGAGGCCCAGACAGCTTTAGGGCCACACAGCTTGTTTGCCACACAGCTCATGAGTGGCCAAGGCAGGATTTGAACCCACTTCTGACTCCATGTGGTCTTTGTTGCCTCTGAACTACTCACTTGGCATTTAGCATGAACTATCCATCATCTTCCCCTGTGCGCCAGGCTTAGCTCTGCAGGCAAGATGCTGCTCATGCCGAGGGAGCATGCCTTTGACTTCTGCGCACTGCCCCTCCACCCACACAGGGTATGTACGTTGTAGCCTTATGCCCAGGAGGGTCCCAGGGCAAGTCCGCTGTTTTGCTGTCTAGCTTGGGGTTGTGGGAAGAGCTGCTGCTTCAGAAAACACTGTAGGCCTCATATGACCCGGACACAGGACAGGATGTCATGACCAGGTCAGGGAAGAGTGGGCAGGAAAAGAAAGAAAGATGCCAACCTTGGATTGGCATTTTGGAGAGAGCTGACCTGAAGCAGAGTCCAGTGGGTCAGCCAAGGAGGGCCGGAGAGCCAAGGGTTCTCTGAGGGGCTTCTTGGAAGCAGGAAGGAGCATTGAGCCAGAGGTGGAAGGACCTGGCACTGATCCTGGGCCTCCTTTCCCAGCTTGTCCACAGAGACCTTCTAGAAGCCTACAGAGAGAAGCTGCCTGGCAGAGGGGTCTGCAGTCTCTGAGCACCTCAGGGGATCTGTGTGAAGCTAGCTAAGGATCCACAAGCAGATGCTCAGAGCTCCTGACCCTGAACTTCCAGATGCAGGCAAGCGAGTCGTGACAGACATCTGAGATCAGCTGCCATTGAAATGCAAGGTAATTATTGATCACCTGCTTCGCCATGGCAACCCACTCTGCTATCCATGAAATTGATGAGATTGGCCACAAATCTCAGCTTTGATTGGCCACTCAGGTCCCCAAGCTACCAGCCCCTACCCCCCAGCCCAGAACAGGATGAGAGACAGCCCAGACGTAACAGCTCTCCGACTGGAATGTGCAAAGGTCCTGGGGCAGATGGCATGGCTGGGCTGTTGGGCCATGTGAAGGCTGTAAGCACCTTCCCCACACGGGGATCCCCTTGGAACCACCACACTCTTTTTGCTGCAGAAGTAAAGAAAGGAACGAGGAAGAGAGTTCACATTTACTGAGCACCTCCTACATGCCAGGCTCATGTCATGTGCTCTCATTTAGCACACCTTTTTACTGAGCGCTTACTGTCCTGAGAGCTTCTTGTGCTTCTCCCTAAACTCCGCCAATCCCATTTTACAGATGGGAAAACCGAAGGTTCACACCTGCCCGAGGCCACCCTGGTAGTAAATGCAGCAGCTGGGTAAAACTCAGCTCTCTCAGATGTGCTGACCCCCGGCCGGCCTCCCAGCAGCTCTCTGAAGGAGGTTACATCATCACCAGTGGACAGATGGGGAAGTCGAGGCTCAGGAAGAGAAGGGACCCGTGAACCCCTTTCAGCCTGCACCTGCAAGCCCCCTGGCATTTCCCATGTCTGATGGTGGAATTCTAAGGCGGTTCCTGCAAAATTCTCAAGGTCTTTTAAGAGGCAGGCCTCAGCTTTGCACCGCAGGGACGTGTGAAACATAGGAAGCTACTCAAATACGGCCCAGGAGCCAGGATCCCTCATGGTGGTCGAGGTGCTCGAGTCAAGAGGCGTTGGGAGGTGGGAGCAGGATCCGGGCTCTGCGTCAGACCACCCTACCCTCCTCAGCAGCATTCAAACTGTGCCTTTTCCCGAGTTTGCTCTGTCACAAAGTGGCTTGGCTGGGATACAGCTCTGGGTGACAGCTGTCCCCATCAGCAGACAGCTTCATTAAACCTCATTAAGATGTCATCCCTTGCTGTCTTATTTCCCGTCTCTCAGCTCTAATTAAAACCAGCTCTCTCCCTGTCTCAGGGGTCCTAGGATTCTCTGGGCTCCTTCTGCACTGAAAGCAGCTCCCTCCGCCACTTGCGTGAAGGACCAAGCCCTGGACACCGGTCCCGGATCAGGCCAGGCAGGCAGCCCCACCCCCCACCCCCAGCAAAGGTCCCCTCGGAGCGCCAGTTGCGGGCGTGAGGACCACAGGGGCTTTCCAGGGGCAAGTCCAGGGGGCAGTTCCTTCAGGCTGCCACCTTGCTCTGAAGTCACGTGGAGCCTCACCAGAGCTGGTTCCCCACGGAACAACTTCGCAACAAGCGAGCTGGCCTTGCAATGCAAGTCTAAGAATTTCCCACCCAATATACTTTTGAAAATTCTTAACCAGCCCCTCTTTCCCAGCCAAGAGGCGAAAATGGGTGAAATCAGTTGCCTTGATTTCTTGGATGGCCCGAACTGGATCTGACTCTGGACGAATGAACAGGGGGCATTTTCCAAGATGGGTTTTCAGTCTGGGAGCTCGATGCCTGGGTTCTAGACTGACCGGAGATACTCAGTCCATCTGGAGAAATCCCCATAGAGGAAGCCCTCCCACTTCCTGGCTGCCACACAGAATGTAGTTCATTACCCCGCTAGCCCAGCGTCTGAACTAAGTGAATGTCGGACAGCTGAAAAGCCTCCACTCACTTTCCTGCATCCTATTAAAGTGTAGTTACGTGAAATCCCACAGTTATTGCCTGGTAGTTATTAAATAAATATCTGTATATAGTTATACCCATGCATGCGTATGCACACATACCATTGCGCTCATGGAGGGATAGTTCATTATTATAAAACAACTTAAGATCCTCGAATGAAAAGCACAATATAAATGCAAATTGTGATCCTGATTAGCATAGAGGATATTTATTTATTTCCATAATGAGAACCTCAGATAAACAATCATGTGAAATAAGGTGCATTATGCATCAAAGGACTCCGGCGCCGTCTTAGAAGCCAGATTCTTTGAACCATGTACATTGTGTGAGAGTGGCAGTCGAACACCGAATAATGATACTAAAAAGGCACGCATGGGAAGACCACATCCATATATGATCAAAGGCATATAAAATAATGTCAAGTGAAAAAAAAACACAGCAGGATTCAGAATTATACTATGGTTACGACTGTGTTAAAAAAAAAAAAGCTTCATTGAAAAAAATACTGGAAGGAAACACAACATAACTGATTGTGTGAGGGTGTGTAGTTAGAGATAGGGGCCTTCAGAGAGGGTGCCGAGAGTTTACTTTTATTATCGAAAGAGTCAAAAGGCAGAGTTAAGGCGTGCGTTTCTATTTCCTGTGCACCTGCCAGGGGCCACAGTTAAGGGTCTTGTCCTGTGTCAGTACAATTACAAGGGTTATAATGGGGGCTGAGCTGGCTGCCCCCCGGGTGGAGGGAGGTGTGGAGGGGAGGCCCTGGGCCGAGCATGAGGATGCAGGGAGCCGGCTTGTTAATGTCACACAGAACTGAGTCCCAGCTCTGTCGCCTCCCGTGTGACCTGGGGCACGTCACTTAGTTTGGCCCCTGCTTCCTCACGTGCAATACCTCCCGGGGCTGCACTCAGTGTGTAGTGGGATGTGGCCCAGGGTGCGGTGGTAGAGTTGGTGTTCCTAGAGTAGCTCTTCAGCTCAGGCCCCGGGGAGTCCCCACCGCACCTGCCCAGCACCTGCCCGGCCACCCCACTCTCACGGCCGGCCGGGGCTGCCTGTGTGTTGCCACCGGCCTGGTTCTTCCATCTCCCTGGGGTGGCCCGGGCTCCCCTCTCCCTCCGAGCTGCCAGGACCGTTACTGCAACTGATGTATGGCCTTTGCCATTGAGGCGGTCACGGTGACAGGGCCCCTGCGCTCCCTCCCCTCCCCCGCTGACAGCTTGAAACCAGGTCCTTCATTTGCATTTACATGATCTCGCTGTGCAGCTTATGAGATCGAGAGATTTATTTGCTACTTAGCTTGATGTTTGATTACACTCGGAGAAGGCGGTGAGCAGCAAAGTGCATGGATGCGTCGCCCCGAGCCTGGAGCCTCTGGGGGCCGGTAACTCAACAGCAGGTTTAGGCGGATGAGGGGGAAACGCGCAGCGTTTTGAAAAAGGCAAACGTGAGAGGCTGCAAGGAGAAAACACCATGATCTGGATTTTTTTTTTTTCTTTTTAATGAAAGCAATAGAAACTGGCTACGATGTCATCTGAATTATGAACAGCCCCAAGCCACTCTCTGAGGGGGCTCATTGTTCTGGGGAACAAACTCGCAGAAACTTTTCCTCCTGGGCAAAACCAGAGGCTCCTCAAAGAGATGGTGCCCCCAGGAAGGGGGCGAGGATCACCTCTGATTACTGGCGTGGCTCTCGGACCCGCTCTGCCGCTTACACCTGTGTGGTCTGGACCCCAGTTCTCCTCATCTGTGAAATGGGGCAAACGAACCCCCCACCTCTCCGGTCTGCGGCTGAGATGAGTGAACAAGGTAACCTGGAACCACGGTGGACACAGAGCAGGGGCCCAATAGACAGGCTGTTTTCTGAAGAAACAAGGAATAAAAGTAAATGCTCCCATGGAGAGAGGTCCCCCAGCATCATGCCTTGCAGTGCAGAGTCACTGATGTGTTTTGTGGGTGGTGCACTGTGGGGTCTGATTCTAGCCCCCTGGCAGGCCCGCTCCAGATGCCCACAGCTCAAGGGCGGACTCAAGGAAGGCAAGCTTGTTTTCAGAACAGTCCGAGCAGGGCATAATTAGGAGTGGAGAGCTGCCACCACCATCCTCTACCCTGTGGCATTCCAGATACAAACAGAGATCATTTGGAACGTTCCCGAGACGTTACAATTTGGCGATCTTGGGGCCAAACCGCCTGGTTTGAATTCTAGCTTCTCCACTCTGTGGAGACTTTGAGCAAGTTGCTTAACCTCTGAGCCTATAAAATAGGCATAATGAGACTCCCTAGCTCATAGGCTTGTTGGAGCATTTCATAAGGCAGGGCAAGCTCTGAGCAGTGGTTCTTAATGAAAAGTAGGCATACGAGCTAGTGGTCTTCATTGGCCTCTCCACTATTTTGAATTATCAGCAACTCTGTCTGCATTCATGTCAGTGGAGAACCAGCCGTAAGATTCCTCTGTCCATTTGATGGCTCTTCAAAAAGCTAAACAGAATTGCCAGCTGACCCAGCAATTCCACTCCTAGGTAGACACCCAAAGAAACTGAAAGCAGATATTCAAGCTAATATATGTTCACAACAGCATTATTCACAGTTGCCAGAAGATGGAAACCAGCCAGATGTCCATCAACTGATGAGCGGATAATAAAATGTGCGAGATCCGTACAGTAAACTATTAGCCATAAAAAGGCATGGAGTCCTTATAGACGCTGCAACGTGCATGAACCTTGAAAGCATTATGGTAAGGGAAACGAAGCCGGACAGAAAAGCCACACAGCGTGTGATTCCATCTATATGAAATGTCCAGAATAGGCAAATCCACAGAGAAAGAAGGCAGATTAGTGACTGCCCAGGAACGGGGCCAGAGGAGGATGGGAGGGACTGGTTAATGGGTATGGGCTTTCCTTTTGGGGTGATGAACATGTCTTAGAACAGAGGGGTGACTGCATGACATTGTAGATGCGCTAAATACCGCCGAACTGTACACTTACAAATGGTTGATGGTTAGTTTTATGTAAATTTTGCCTCAATAAAAAGAAAAATTAATACATGCACAGGAAGGATTAGCCATGCCTCCCACCCGAGCAATTTAGGAAGCTCTTTTCTCTCTTTGGGATGAGAAAGGAAAGAAATGCGAAGGTCTATCTCACTGTGGCACAATGCGTTGGAAAACTTCACTCCACCTTAAGGAAGTGAGGCTGCGTGGCGGTGGGTGGGTGGTGTCTTGGCCAGGACTGCAATATTTAAGCCATGTGCCGTGTGGTTTCGTTGCTCTCTCTGGTGGTCTGTATGGCCGGAAGCTGGTGAAGGCACATCTCTTAGAGGCTTTTTAGATCTTCACGAAGTATTTGTTCCAAAGCTGGCTAAGGGCCAATGGAACTTGATGGATTCTACTTCCCATTACATCCCACCTGTGCTTCATGTGGCCTCACTTTTGGAAGACCGCCGTGGGCAAAGAGAAGGATCACTGGACCGGGTGTCCGGAGACCTGGGAGCTGGTGTCCATCCACCTTGCCTGCTCTCCACGCCCCCTGCCTCGTCCACACTGAGGGACACTGTAGGAGATGAGTGACTTTCCCACCAAGTGCCACGAGTCTCCCGTGGCTCAGAGAGGAGTGCAGGGTCCCTGAGGTGGATGGCGATGAGAGGTCCCCCAGCATCATGCCTTGCAGTGCAGAGGCATGCAAGCCTCTGGATGAAGCTGTAGGAGATGAGCAAGCTCATCCTGCTCATCCTGAACAAGCCAGGCAGCCGCTATGATCCAAGTTTTATTTATGGGGGTCTCCACATCAGACTTCTTTAGAAGAGCAGGCTCTACGGCTTTCAGAGAAAAATGAGACTCCCTCGGCGAGGCCATCTTGGGGGTCCTCCCCAGGTCCACCTGGTGCAGGCAGATGGGATCTGAATCCAGACTCTGATCCGTCTCATCGTGTGACTGTGTGACCTGTTGGAGTCCCCGTTTGTCATCGTTCATGAAACTGGGATGACCATCCCCACCCCGAGTGGAAAGACCAGATTTAGACGAAATACCTGAGACAAGGTGCCAAGGGGCACACGGCAGCAGTAGGTGTGCGCCAGCTGGGACGGCTCCTCCTTCCCCTTCTCCAGCACACCGCTGCCTCATAAAGGGAAGAAACACCTCTGCACCCACTTTGATGTGGCGTCCAACAAGGAAAAGGGCACGTTTCCAGACTCCTGAGGAGTAAGAAACAGACCGGGGGCCGCTCCACCGACAGGGAGCCGTTGGCTTGATGAATAAATGACATATTCACCTGGTTACTTGGTCACTCCAGCTGCCAAGGGTTGAAGCCAGCGGACCCCGGGACCACAGAGAGACCAGACTCAGGAAGGAGCCTCCCCACCAAAAAAAAAAAAAAAAAAGAGAGAGAGAGAAAGAGAGAGAGAAGAAAGAAAAAGAAAAAGCAGAGAATGATCTATGTACTTTTCAAAACTTAAAACAGAAATCAAAGGGAAACTGAACTGTTTTAAGTTTTGACAGCTGCAAAGATCATTCTGTTTGGTTACTCTATTTATGTTTTCATTTTCTTTATAGAGTCATTGAAAATCGCATCATGTAATAGGGAAGAAAAATGTTCAGTATTTCCCGCCTCCCCCCCCGTACACCCTTGTTCCTTCCCGAGAACAGATGAAAACACCAGCTCCGGTGACTTCTGTTTTGATGTATATTTCATAATATCTCATTGATTGTAAGTTTTATTTCCATGTCAATAAAAAACTGGTATTGTAATAAATGAGAAGGAGTTTAACACAAAATGGCAGCTGACCTGTTAGCAGAGCGGGTAACGGAAGCAGAGGAAGAGGCTCCAGGACGAGGCCTGTTAATAAGGATGGCTATTGATTGCAGCACGGGGCTGGGTGGCTGGAGGACGGGGCCCCCCTGCTCCCCCTCAGTGCGGCGGTGGGCTTGTTTTCTGGTTGGCTCGGGGTTGCCGATCACAGAGGGTGATGCAGGGCCCCAGGCAATGCATCTCTTCTCCGGCACAGACAGCCGCAGCCGCTGGTGGGGTGCAGGGCACCGTGCTCCGTACCCGGGAGCAGGTTTCGGAGGAAGGAGTATAGGGAGTGAGTGCAGGGATTTGGGCTGATCGGGGGTGGGGGGGGAGACGTGACCTCAAGAGGCATTAAAGCACGAGCTCTAGGGGGTGCGTCTTGGACACGGATGTACCCGAAGGAAATCCTTCACAGTGTGAGGCTGTCCAGAGGCTTATGGGTGAGGGGCCACCATCCAGAAGGGGAGGAAGGTGCAGGAACTCCGGGGGGGGAGGGGCATCGGAGAAGGGCTCAGGCTCAGAGCAGGGCAGGGAGTCTGTCTCTGCTGGCCCTGGTGGGCTGCAGCGGCTTGGGTCTTATGAACATGAGGCTCTATCTTATCAGTGGCTATAGCAGATGCTGGTGTCATTTTGAGCGCTATGCGAAGTAAGCAGGCCCTAAATGGCTAAAAATCTGCTTGTTTGGGCTAGTCTTAAAACAACTGGATATGTAAAAGGTTGGTGCCGATGGGCTTTTGAGCTAACGGGTCTCAGCCTGCTGTGAAGAAGTAAACCTCCCAGGGGCCAAATCCATCTTTCAGTCACCTCTCCATCATCCACTCCTGGGCCCCCACTAACTCCTGCCTTAAATGTCACTGCCTCGGGAAAGCCCCTGACTCTGCAGCCCCAGGTAGACGCCTCGGTGACACGACCTCAGTACTTTTTCCTCCCTGGACCCACCTCACTCTGACTGATTGGGTGGTGGTCTCGGCTGCAGCTCCCTCAGGTGCCCATCCGTTGCATGAGCACGGGGCAGCTCTGTCCCATTCACCAGTGTCCCCCGCGCCTAGCACACAGTAGGTCTTCAACACACACTTCAGGAATGCTCATGCGACTGAGTGCCAGTGAGTATGGCAGGCGGCTGATGTTCTGGAAGCTCATGGAAACAGTGCTCCTCCCAGGCCTGGCCTGTTTTGGGCAGGCCTTCTAGAACCCGGTATAGAATCTGTTCCCAGATTCTCCAGGGAGTTGAGCTCTGAGGGCAAAAAGGGGAAAAGGCCAGCCCTGCCCCGCAGTGGGCCCCACAGGAAGGCCGCAGTTTCTGGACTCAGCGGGAACACCAGAGCCCGGCAGTTTCCCACCTTGTGACTATGACGGGCAGGCAGGAACCACGGGGAGAGGGGAGGCTGGGGGCTAAAGGAGAGGGTCAGTCCAGGAGGGCAGCCCTGAGGAGGTTCCCTCTCCCTTTCTCTGGCCTCAGTGATCCCATCTGTAAAGTGAGAGAGCAGACCTAGCTGATTCCTAGGGCTCCATCCGGCTCTGACGTGTCTCTGGAGCACGTCTGGATCTGCGTTGCCCAGATCCACGTCACCCAGGGCTTTTGTTCCGGAAGGCAGAGCAGCCCGGTGGGAGAGCTTCAGAGCCAGCCTGATCTGGGCCCAGTGTCCACACTCCCACCTGTGAGTTCGTGGCGTGTGTGAACAGAGAGAACACAGGGCCCCTCGCACAGGGAGCTCATGGAACGGGGATGAGTGGCATTATTAGAGAGACCTGATGGTGCCTGTCCCACTTCCACCTGCCGCACGGGCTCTCGCCACCTGCCCTCAACCAGAGTGACCAAAGCAAAGCCAACTGGGCCACCCTGGGCTGGAACTCCACCCATGGCTTCCCCAGCACACAGGGCAGCCGCTTTGAGAACCATCCCTGGTTCGTGGGAAGCTCTCTAGATGCTGAGCTGCGCCCAGGGCAATGGGTGGAGGGCATGTGAGGCGTGTGGTCCTGAAGACCCTGGACCAGCCAAACCGAGCCTGGGCCCGCGAGGCCTTCCCGGTACCCCCACCCTCCCGCATCTGCATGTACAGCTCCACACTGCAGATGCCCCAGCCCCGGGAGGAGGGAATGAGCAATGGGAAAAGAGATCTGAGCTCCCCTGAAGGTGCTCGGTGCACAAGACGGCTGATCGATATTAAGGGGGGCTGAGGGGCTGTGTTATAAATGATTTAATGGGTGGCTTCTTACGTGCAATAGGGCTGCATAACTCAGGTAAAGATTTCAAATATATGGCGTAATTGCTACATGTGAAATCTGTTTGTACTTAGCTTTTAGTCTTGGAAATTACCAAGCTCTGTGCTGCTCCTACAATTAATCATTAAAGAATTAAGAGGGAGAATACTCATTATTGTAAAAGACTCCAGCGATGGTCTTGATCCAACTTATAAAATAGACAGATTTGGTGCAACTGAATAATTTTCCTCTTCTCTGCACAAAATCAGGAATGCTAGTCATACTCACTGGCTGGAGTGAATGCTTACAAACTCGTACAGACCAGCCTATAATTACCAAAATAGAAAAAGAACAGCATTTTGTAATGAATGACAAGCTGCTGAGCGGAAATCTAATTTGGTCTAATTAAGCAGCCTTTTGTGAGGATTTGTCTTTAGATGAAAAGAGGGAGCCGAGGAGATCTAAATGCAAATGAACTCCATCATTCGGGTGTTAAAGGGCCAGGCCCAGACCTCTCTTCTTCAGACGATGACTTCTCTCCTTGTCACCCAAGCCCATGCGTGCCCCACCTGCCTCGGAGGAAAATCACGCGTCTTGTCCCTTGTCCCTCATATCTCTTCAAACAGGACACCTCAAGTTGACAGAACTCTCAGGGAGCTTTTGCTTATTCAGGAGCAAATTTTATTTTGCCCAAAGTAATAAAAGCCACTGCGGTTTTGCTGAGTAGAGGAGTCCACTGCTGATGTCCGAGGGCGCACTTTCAGAAGTCTGGAGGGTTGGACGTATACCCGGTGCCATCAGCATTGACAGAGCTACTGGGGGGAGGCGCCCCTGTGTTGGCCGGAGCACCCCCCCACCCGGGTCAGCCACATCCCAGGCTCGGTCAGCCGTGCAGGTGGACCCTCTTTGGCCCACAGAGGTAACAACGTGCACCTTGACCCTCGGCCCCATGCCGCGGCCTCAGGGATGAGCAGAGGCCAAATGCTTAGCTGCCGTTTGGGGGGTTCCCAAGACCATCTTCAGCTTCAGTGACTCACTAGAAGGAACCACGGATCTCAGAAAAGCCACTGTTCTCACGGTCGTGGTTTACAGACACAGACTGAAGTCAGCAGACTGGGTAGGAGCCAGGAGTTGTCTCCGCCCCTGGAGTTGTGTGGATAGCGTTGACTTCTCCCAGCTTTGATTTGTGACAATTTGCACAGAGCATTGCCGACCAAGGAAGCTCGCCCGAGCCTTCGTGTCCCGAGTTTTACTGAGAGCCGGTCACATGGATGGGCTGATCACTCGGATGGCTGACCTTAGTCTCCAGCCCCTCCAGAGCTCGAACCGACACTATGTGGCCTGAGGCCCCCACCATAAGTCACACTGTTAGCTTGGCCCAGCTGGTTCAGCCCAACCCCAGCCAAACCAGACATTCTCATCAAGCAGGACATTCCAAGGGCTGAGAGGTTAGAGGTTTACCTCCCAGGAGCTGGGCCGATCCTTTTTTTTGGAACAGGGAGGGTATGGACATCCCAAACCTGCTGGGTTAACCCTTTACTGCCCAGCGGTGATACTCTCCTCACTGCCACCCCGGGGGGAAGTAGCAGAGTGGTAAGACCCACAAGGTTGGGCAGATGAGAAGAGAAAAACAGAATACGCTTCCTCACTCACTCTGATGCCACAATCTCCCATCTCCACTCTCCAATTTGTTCTCAAAGACATTGCAAGCCGTCTGGGCTTTTTCATGGTTCCAACAGGAGCAAGTTGAACAAGGGAGAGGCAGGAGGCCGGGGCAGGTCCCCCTCAGCAGCCCCTGCCTGTGACCACTGGTTCAGACGGAGAACGCCCCCCACACTGCCCTCTGACTCAGTGGCCTTCACTTCTCCCCACCCCCAGATGCCTGCCCTGCCATTCAGGATGCCCGAGGGAGGAAGCTGAGAGGGACCGAAATGGAACATGGGACAATAGGAGGGCACAGAGCATCCTGCGGGGAGAAACAGGAGAGGGGGAGCAGGACTCCTTCTGGTCTTGAGTGCTTGTTATGGGCTGTTTCTGGCCCCCAGATTCTTAGGCTGAAAACTAATCCCCCACATGATAGCTTTTGCAGGTGGGGCCTTTGGGAGGTGATCAGGTCATGATAGGTCATGAGGGCGGAGTCCCCCTGAATGGGATTAACGCCCTTCTAAGAAATGGCCGGAGGGCTAGCTTGTGCCTTTTTCCACTGTGTGTGGCCACAAGGAGAAGCCAGCCATCCGTAAACCGGGAAGAAGGCCCTCACCAAGAGCCCAGTCGTGCCGGCACCCTAACCTGTGAGAAATAAATGGGTTGTAAGCCCCCCCTCCTCTCTGCACCCCGCCCCATCTGTGGCAATTTGGGACAGCAACCCGAGCTGGCTGAGAGGAGCACAAATAGCTCCTGGGGGCTGAGCAAGTCCTCTGTGCAATGCTTTGGTCAGGGCTCAGCGCCTGACACCCACTGACCCCTGATGACCCTCCCTGACCTGACCTCTCATTTAAAACTGTACCCCAGCCTCCCCTCACCTCCACCCCCGCTTGGTGCTTCTCCACAGCACTTATCAACCGTGTATTTTACTGATGAACTGTGGTCGCCAACTTTCTCTCCGTAACAGGGGAGCTTTGTGGGGCGGGGACCGTTCTGTTGCTGCTGCTCACTGCTCTGTCTCCAGTGCCTAGAATCGTTTGGCGCACATAGTAGGTGCTCAAATCTTTATTGAAGGATGGATGGATGGATGGATGGATGAGTGGATGGATGGATGAGTGGATGGATGAATGAATGAATGGATGGATGGATGGATGAGTGGATGGATGGATGAGTGGATGGATGGTTGGATGGATGAGTGGATAGATGGATGAGTGGATGGGTGGATGAATGGATGGATGGATGAATGGATGGATGGATGAATGGATGGATGGATGAATGGATGGATGGATGGATGGATGAGTGGATGGATGGATGGATGGATGAGTAGATGGATGGATGGATGGATGGATGAGTGGATGAATGGATGAATGGTTGGATGGATGGATGGATGGATGGATGAATGGATGAGTGGATGGATGGATGAATGGATGAATGGATGGATGGATGGATGAATGGATGAATGGATGGATGGATGAATGGATGGATGGTTGGATGGATGAATGAATGCTCATTGTATCCTATGAAGCAGGTCTGTTCTTAGCCCAGTGTCACAGATTAGTGCTCAGCAGTGACATGCATGCCCGGGGCCACCCAGCTAATGGCCAGAGGCAGGGCTGGGAGGCCAAGCGTGCCTGACTCTGGGCTCCCTCTGGCTGGGGCCTCTACTGTCTGCCCCAGCCTCTTCACTATCCTCAGCACAGAGACAGCAATCAGCTTGGTGGGAGGTGGGCACAAGAGACTGCTTGTGGCTCCAGCTATCCCCGGGGCCTGCAGAGGTCAAGGTTACAGCACGGATAAGTCAGGAAGGCCTCTCTATGGCCCTGAACCATCTCCTCTCTAGTTTCTGGGGCTGTTGCAACAAACTGGCACAAACCTGGGGACTTAAAACCACAGAAATTGGCTTTCACCCGATTCTGGGAGCTTGAAGTCCAAAATCAAGGTGTCGGCAGGGTGGCTTCCTTCTGGAGGCTCTCGGGGAGAATGCGTCCCGTGCCCCTGTCCTAGCTGCTGGTGGCCACTGGCCATCCTTGGCGTACCCTGGCTTGCAGTGTCTCTGCCACCCTCTGTCCCCATGTCACTGGGCCTCTTCCCCGTATGTGTCTGTGCTCCACCCTTCCTCCCCTTTCCCTTATAAGGACACTAGTCATTGGAACTGGGGCTCACCCGAAATCCAGTAAGGTATCATCTTGAAATCCTTAATTTGATGATACCTACAAAGGCCCTGTTTCCAAATCGGTTCCCATTCGCAGGTACTGGGGTTAGGACTAGGCATATCTTCTTGGGGGACATAGTCAATCCTCCACACGCTCCAGCAACCTGACACAGCAACACCATCCAGCCGTCCACACGACAATGCACAGGGTGGAGGGGGTGCCTATCAATGCACAGCCCTGATCAAGGAGATAGCATGGGAACTACCTCAGTGCCAAGCACTGTATGAGGACAAGCCAGACTCCATCTCCCGGGACTGATGTCGTGTTATTACAGCTCACAGGGAGACAGGAGCTCAAAGAGGTAGATAAGCAAGGTTCTAGGGGCCCAGAAGCTGAAAGAAGCTCACCATCCCCTCCCGGGAGGGTGTGGGATCACGGGGGGAAGGTTCCCCAGAGCACGGGTTATGTGAAGTAGAAGTGAGGGGAGAGGAGGATTTTTCCGGCGGTAACGTGCGAGGGGCATTCTTGGAAGCGTGTGGCCACAGGGACCACATGGAGGCTAGGACACGCAGAATCCCGTGGCACGTCGGCATCATAAGTATATCAGGCTGCAGGGGTGCTGAGGAGGGAGCAGGCTTGTCTGCCTGCCAGTTTCGGGGCAGACTTCCTGGAAGAGGCAACATTTTAGAAGGACTTGGAATGCTGACCAGCGGGATACGGGTGGCATCTCACAGCGTGTGCCCAGATGGTGGGAAGGCGTGACCAGGAAACATGGCCACAGAAGATGGTCCGCTGACCGGGGGAAAGATGAGCAGTGGGGCCAGACTCTGCCAGGCTCCCTTCCGTAGCGGGTGATGGGCGTCCTGCTCAGTTCGGGTCGGTGGTCGTGGGATGATCAGCACACAGCAGTTACGAGAGTCAGACTGGTGGTACAAGAGAGACCGGGAGGGAGAGCAGGAGGCAGGGGGTCCCCAGGAGTCTGGCTTGGCACTCCAGATGGGAGGTGACAAAAGTCTGAGTTGAGACTCCTGTCAATGCAAGACATCTGAGCTGTTCAGGCTCGAGCATCTCCAAAGGTGATTCAGTGCAGAGAAAGCTGCAGGCCGATGTCACGTGGCTTCTTTATTCTTCCTGCCCCTAACCTATCCCCTTCTCCCTGCCCAACTCCCCTGGATTTCTCCCTTGACCAGGGCATTCAGGACTGGCGAGCACTAGGAAGTTCGGAGAGGATTATCTGCTCCGCCCCACGGCGGGCCTCCTCCCCACCCCAGCATCCCCTCGGCAGTGAGACTAGAACCCACCTGGGTCCTGTGATGTTCCTCACTGCAGACCAGGCTTAAAATCAGGGCCCGGTGGTAAATGTGACCTTGAAGAACAAGAATTAAATATTTGCTCTTGCCCAGATTTTTTTATTCCCCATGATGTCCAGACAGGGCTCTCCCAGATACCCGGGGAATCTGTTCTTTTCAGAATGTCAGAAAAGCCTCATTTTAAAGGGTGGGGAACAAACTGCAGAGGAGAGTCCCAGCCTTTGCTCGAAAGCTTCAAATGCCATCCCTGCCCCCTCGAAGACCGGAGGCCCAGTTCATGCGGCCGACATGGAGCAAAAGTCTTTTTGTGCTGAATCGTCATCCCCTTTCCAACAATAAAATGGTTAAAAGTTTTCGTCTTAAATGATGTGCTTCCTCAATGTAAGACAATCTCAAAAGGACGGAGCATTTTTACTATTCTATACCCCAGAATTCCCCTAAGAAATCAAATATAATCCTCTTTAAGAAGCTTTAAATAATTTTGAGCTTTCTTATTGACTTATTAAAAAGCAGCTTAAAACACGCCTCTGATGCAATCCTTTTACAAGGGTCAGGGATATAAAATTTGAAGAAATATAATTAGTAGATCAGTTGGAAAGGCATAAGCAGTCAGGTCCAATTTTGACTATTTCAGAGAAACACCCCCAACCAACCTGCCCTGGGACGGGGGTGCCATTTGTCCCCCGCTTTGTCCTTTATCCCTGCATGAATCATCACACATTTCGTAATTCCCGAATGGTTCTCTGCCCAGAGGAATCTGCTGCCACAACTCTACTCACGTTTCCCCTGGCAGCCCATCTCTGAGCTTGCCTCTGGTCCTAATGACTGAACTTCTCAGAAACCCGTTTGTTAAGAGCTTCAAAGGGCTTAGAACATTCCCACGGTGGCCTTTGATCCCTGGCATCCTTGAGTGATCCGAACCCGGCTCAGCAGTGCACTTTGAACCACCCTGTTCTTCCATTCCACTGGAGCCAAGCTCCTTCCTGGGATGAATAGAGCCACAGTCACATTTCGATAATTTTCATGTTTGAGTGAATGAATGAATGGGTGAGCGGAGGAAAGCCCAAGGCCTTCCTGAGTGCATGACTGTCCGACAGAAAGCCACACAGACAGGGGCTAGGAAAACCAGACTTTTCCTGGGGAAGGCATCCATTGGGTCACATGTATTCCCTCTTTAAATAAAAAGAGATTTCCTATCTTAAAATGCACAATGCAGTTCATTTTTAACCGAGCAAGAGTTTTGTCAAATGCAAACCCTTACAAGAGACAAACCCCAATTCTATAAAAGAGCTTTGACACGTGCAGGCTCCCCAACCATGACTCCAGGGCAGGCTATGGACTCGGGTTCATCAGAGGAGGAACCGACATGATCAGTGGGACCCTCTGAACCTGGATCGTCAGCGCCAGGTCCTATTGCAGCTGGGAGCCGTGCACCAGGGCCAGGGAAGCTCCCGGCACGTGTGCATGGACTGTCCAGTTTTCACACATCTGGTTTGGCCTGGAACAGCTCTCTCCAGACACAAGACGTCATCCTGACGTGCATACAGTTCAGAAATTTGATGTGTAGGTTTAGAAACCACAACTGCCTGCCTGGTGAAATCCAAGCTCTGTTACTCCCCAGCTGAGCAACCTTGAGCACATGACTGCATCCCTCTTTGCCTCAATGTCCCCAGTTATAAAATAGGGATGCAAAGTAGGAACTTCCTCCGAGGCTAGTCATGAGAATCGGAGAAGATAACACTTATCAAGAATCAGAATCTACAAAGTGGCGGGTGGTGTGGGTTCAAACCCGGAAGACACTCCCAATCTCATGTGGCTCAGTCCGATCAGTACCTTGCCCCGTGCCTGCACGTGCCAAACCCTCAGGAGTAGGGGAGAAGAAGTGTGGTTACGTTCCCATTCACACCTGCCTGCACGCGAACACGCTTACTGTCGTGCTTGGTCTAAGTGTGCCAGAAGGCTATTCACATCAATCTCCTGTTAAGGAGCCTGGCAAATAACTTCCAAAATAACCAGCCCATCCCCTCACAGGAACCTCCCTGGGTGCCATCACTCGACACCTATTTGCAGACAAATACCCACCATCGGGTTTGTGCCAGGCATTGTGCTCAGCGCTGGGGACACTGAAATGAGAGACACAATTCTCAGCCCCCCTAAACTTGTAATTTCCTGAGGTACAGAAAGAAGGGAACAGGTGGGCATGGGACAGAGTAATGGGAGCCATCATAGGGGTCTGTTCGGGTGCTGGGCTCTGTGGTCAGATTTAGCAAATAAAAAAAATGCAAGACATCCAGCTAATTCAAAATTTAAAACAAAACAAATAATTTTTTGATATAAATGTGTCCCAAATACCGCACAGGACATACTTACTATTTATTCATTGTTTATCGCGAATTCAAATGTGACTGGACAGCCTGTATTTTATCTGGTGGCCCTAGCTGGGTCGGAATGACACGAAGTTCACCCTCAGGGGAGGGCCAGAGGCTGTGGTCATCCCCATCAGTAGTCATTCAGAATCTGGTAATGACCCCTGGCACATTACCAAGCAATCAGGCTGCACGTTTGTCCTAGTCCGTCAAGCTGCTGTAACGGAATACAACAGCCCGTGACCTCTCATGGCTCTGGATGCTGCGGAACCCAAGATCAAGGCACCAGCAGTTGGGCCGGGTGAGAACCCTCTGCCGGTTGCATCTGGCCCGCGCTTAGCTGTGTCCTCACATGCCAGCAAGAGGGCCAGGGAGCTCTCCGAGGTCCCTTTTATAAGGACACGAGTCCCGACAGTGGGGGCTCCTCCTTCATGATGAATCACCTCCCACAGGCCGCCCCCTCCTAATACCGTCACCTTGGGGGTTAGGATTTCAACATATGAATTTGGGGGGACAAAAATATTCTGTCCAGGGACTCAGCGAGGAGTCTGCTTCTCCCTCTCCCTCTGCCCTTCCCCACCCCTTGTGCTTTCTCTCTCTCTGTCTCAAATAAATAAATAAAATCTTCAAAAAAAAAAATTCTGTTCACTGCAACATATCTTTCAGGTAAAAATCATGCTCCCCTTAAAACAGAATGACCTGGGGCTGACTGGGCCTCCCCACACCAACCTTCCCATTTATGGCACAATGTATGCACAAAGCATCCCAGGGCAGAAGACATGTGGGATTTTGAGAAGCAGCTTTAGACATCTGTGTAGGAACGGAGGGCATGGTCGTTGACTTGGGGTGGTCATGGGGTCTATAGAAAGTGATGGAAAGGAGAGGGTGGACCTCATGTCAGGGGCCTGAGAGCACTGTGGGCAGACGGGGGGACGCTGCAGAATGACACCCACACTTCCTGCTCTGGGGTTCTGTCACCTGCCACAGAGTTCCGGGGATCTGGGCTTGTGGCCACCTCCTCTGGATCACTTCTGGGAGCCCCTCCAGCTTCTCCATCTTGTTCTGCATCATTTTTTTTTAATTTTTTAAAATTTTTAAATTTTTATTTATTTATTTGACAGAGAGAGACACAGCGAGAGAGGGAACAGAAGCAGGGGGAGTGGGGGAGAAAGAAGCAGGCTTCCCACTGAGCAGGGAGCCCAATGCGGGGCTCGATCCCAGGACCCCGGGATCATGACTCGAGCCGAAGGCAGATGCTTAACGAGTGAGCCACCCAGGTGCCCTTTGTTCGCGTCATTTCCTGCTGGGCTTGGGGTCACAGATGCCAGGGTTGCATGCTTCAAGGGCCGTGGCTTTCCTAACAAATTATAGGCTTCCTGGAACCTCTGACTCTTGCATGCAAGACTCCTCTATCAGGGACTGGGACACAGTGACCAGGGCCCACAGGACTTAGAGGGGCCTGCAAAAATATTTTAATTTCTTTCCCAAGCAGAAGGAAAAAAAATAAACATATCCATCTATAAGATATAATTTTTAATTTTTTTTAGGCTTCATAAAGGCAGAAGTGCCCCGAGCGCGTGGCTGGGGAAATGGCCCCAGTTTCTTTCTCAGGGATGAATAAGCATCTGGATCTTGGGGCACTGGGGCCCGGGAAGCAGCACACCCTCCAGCAGAAAGAACACAGGGAGGGGGCAGGAAACTGACTCTGCCTCCCCCTGTCCAACGGCGCCCGCACGAGCTGAGCAGTCAGGCCCTGCGATCATCGGGACCCGGGTTCTTTTTTTTTTTTTTTTTTTTAAGATTTTATTTATTTATTTGACAGAGAGATAGAGAACACAAGTAGGCAGAGGGAGAGGGAGAAGCAGGCTCCCCGCAGAGCAGGGAGCCCGATGCGGGACTCGATCCCAGGACCCTGGGATCATGACCTGAGCCGAAGGCAGCCGCTTAACCGACTGAGCCACCCAGGCGCCCCAGGACCCGGGTTCTAATCCTGCCTCCTCTGCGTACCAGCCATGGGCCGCCCTTGCTGAGCCTGGGGCTGTGAACTGGGGATGGCGACAGCCCTTAACACCAAGGGCCACTGTGATGACTGGGCAGTCACCGCCGCGTAAAGCACTCAGGACGAGGCTCGGCACCTCGTTAGTGCTCCCCAAAGGGTGGCTGTTATTCCTGTGACTGACGCACACTGAAATGTCTTGGAAAAGAAATGACGGAGCAACTAGTGGGATCCAAATAAGGCCTGTAGCTGGAACCAATGTCAAGTTCTGGCATTGACGTATCCTTGGTTGAGATGTCACCACTGGGGGAAGCTGGGGGAAGGGCACTAAGGACCCCTCTGTACTGTTTTTGCAACTTCCTATGAGTTGATGGTTATTTTGAAATTAAAAGTTAAAAAAAAAAAAGATGGGGACAATGGAAATGCCCTTTGTCAAAACAGAATATCAACGCCAACAAAGGGTGAATGGACTTCATGAATAACTCTCATTTTCTGGGAAACTCTGAGGAGCCCGTGTGTCCCCTCACGTCTCCCCCCTGCCCCCGTTCAGCTGCCGTGGTATTTTCCTTCATTATGCCAAAGCCTCAGAAGTAAACCTCTCTAATTTTCTACACCATAGCTATTTATTTAAATGCTAACTCGCATTATGAAGTGATAATCCACACGCGCAGGAGATAATTTATGAAGCATTTAAATTAAGAGGAGCAGCTAATTGGGAGCATGTGTCTTATAAGCCTCGCTAACACCAGAAAACTACAAATTAGGGGGAAAATGGAAGATATTTTTATCTTGCTTTTATCTTCTTTTGGGAGGCACTTGGAGGAAAAATCTCCCCGTGATGCACACACTGGTCCCCCAGGCCCTCTGGAGGCTGGTGTCTGTGCCCTGGCTCTCATCCGCGGCTTACAGAGACCCCCTTCCACCTGGGCAAGCAGGGGCGCCC